>NC_141535.1:105367500-105667500 GCF_021556685.1 Rattus norvegicus | reverse complement strand
AGTTTTCATAATTAACTCGTTTAAGGGCAGCCTTATGAAGACCAATCAGGAGGCAAGTAGGTTTCTAGCTAAAATACAATCTGGGGTATTATAATTTCACTGGGGATCCTGGTTGGGCACTGCCTCAGATCAGGTATGGTGTGTTGGTTTGGTGTATCTCATTTGTATATACTCTAGCCTGCTCCCAAACTCTCCTGTACTCCTTGGGAAGGAAATTGTTACTGAGAATCATGTATATATTATGGAATGCCTGACTACAAGATTGTGTGATATACTGAAATTCTTTAATAAGGGTAGAGAAGTTAGAGGTAGAGAAGATAGTTCATTTAATGAAAAGGGGATATGTATCATAACTAGTCCATCACCTTAGTGACTTCCTACAAGGAAAGAACCAAAACTGAGTTAGGCTGGGAGGGGTTAGAAGGATGGGATCTGGCTGCAGAGCTAGAGCAGATACTTGGAGGACTACAAGTTGTGGGTGGGTGAAAGTAGGTACTAGCATGGGATGATTAGAGAGCCTTGTAGCTGGCAAGGGAGGGGAGGAGTCTGGAGAAGTCAGGTGAAGAGAGGAAGCTGAGGAGGCTGGAGGAGTAGGGGAAATTGAAGAAGTCAGGAGGCAGAGGAAGCTGAAGTATGTACTAGGTGATGCTAAGGAAGAGATTGGTTAGCTGGATCAAGGATAGTACAAGTTTTGTATGGTTGACTGGAAGTTTCCTTGCTAGGAGAAACTGAGTTAGGGAACAGGAAGAACAATGAGAAGGTTTGAAGCAAAGCCATGAAAATGTCTGTGTGTAGGAAACCTCCTTCCACTTTCTGGATCACTACCAATAGTTGTAGAGATCCCTTATAGTAATAGGGTCAAAATGCAGCCATTACAGCCATTTAGAGTTGTTATCTAGTGGGTATTTGGGCCATGTGTGATTGCTAAGGTGTACGAGTCTGGAGAAGTCTTAAATCAGGTGCAAATTTTAGAGGTTTTAGGTTTTCCAGGAGGCATCCCAGTGGAGAGCCCAGAGCATGGATGAAGATGAAATGTCCGTGGGTGGAAAAAAAGGATATTATTTTTACCATTTGCATGCCCTAAGGATATGGAAAATAATAACAGAATGGTGATACAAACTGATTGAACAGGTCATCATGTGACAACCAGAGACCAGGGCAGATGCCTGGAAGACACAGGGTGCCCAGTACTAGGATTTTCAGAAGAAAAAAAAAGGGGCTGTGCCTTGGAAAGAGAGAAATTTCACCTAAAGGAACAGGTCCCACAGTGGAGGGTCAGCGAGAAGGGCCAGTTGTAGCCATGAAGACCGTACCTGGAGATTCCTCAATCCTCAAGGATATCAGGGGCTCACTGGAGTTCAACTCTGGTCCTGGGGGATTTATACTGACCTGAAGGGGGCACTCATCAATTTCCTGGTGTCTGAACAGAGAGATGTAGTGATCCAATGGCCAGAAAGTGAACCTATGAAGTAGGTCGACTTGTCAGGATGTGGTCCAAGCCTGTGGGCTTACCTCATGCAGCTGGGTGCATGAGGCACTGCTGAGAGCCTGCGAATCTGTGTCATTGCACCAGTGATAGATCTAGGTGGTGGGTTCTGACAAAATTATACCATGACACAGGTCTCACACGGGAGGCTTCTTAAAAGGGAGAGTGACAGGGATGTAGAGGCTGCCTCTGGAAGGAGAAAAGAAAATACAAGGGTACAGGGAGGAAAACATGGCTCTTTATAGGGACCATGGCACATGTGCAGGGGGACATTTGACAGAGGCAACAATGGAAATGTGTCACTGCTGGACAACTAATCGTGATATGTCTGGTTGTTGCTGGAATGTCTGATGGCCCCATCAACTCCAGGCAGGGCTGTCCATAGAGGGTGCCTGATTGGAAACAAAGTCTACATTTAATCATACTATTTGGTCAAAAACAAACAAACAAAAAATAGAATAAAATTAGAAAGTAACTACCCTTAAAATTTATTGTAGTTATTTGCTTTATTTTCAGCCCAAATGCAACACTGTTACTATTTTATATTATTCTGGAATTTGTTTCAATTTTAAATTTTTATTCTTTCATAATTTATTTAATGTTTACACAGAACTTTGATCATATCATTCTCTCTGCTCTTCTTCCACCCACCTAATTTTTCCCAGTAAATCCCTCCCCATTTTCATGTGTGTGTTTATACCTGTGGTTCATTGCAACTAATTGGGGCTTCTTGCAAGAGAATGGGTTGAGGCTTATTCACTTGGGTGAGGCAAACGTACTAATAGCTGTACCACTGAAAAATATGACTCCCCCTTCCTCAACAACCATTATTGCCTATAGTTCCCCAGAGAAACTTGGGGCCTGAGAAGCCCCTTCCCAATCCATGATGGAAAGTTAATGGGCCCAGTCTAGGGGAAGCTTCATGCATCCACTGTGACCATAACAGTATTTCACAGCATTCTTTCTGTTCTTGCTCTCACAGTCCTTCTACTCCCTCTCCCCTGATGGTTCTCTGGTTCTTTTAGCATAGGCCTGTCTGCCTTAATAGCTCTATAGAACAAATAGGTAGCTATTGCTCATACATTGAAGGCCAGAGCATCTGGCATCCTCAGCACATATTCCACCTCCACAAAGGACTGCATTTTGAAAACAAAGCTATCACTTAGTTTCTTTAGTTCATCAAACCTGCACATGTATATATGCTCCTAATAAAGTAAGAGTTCATCATTCTGGTGAGGTACTGTGTTGTAGGTGAAGATGGGCAGGTCAAAACAATAAGTAGAGAGATGAGGAGAGCTGGTACCCTTCCTTTCCTCTTTCCATAAGTCAACATCAAGCAACATCTTCTGCAGGTTCTTTTAGGAGATTCACATTTGATTTCATGGACATCAAAAACATGGAAGAAAAGAGTTGCCCCTACAAACCACATGAAGACCAGTGTTAAACAAGGATAGTTCATTGAATGCACACAGTGAAACTGATCCATCAGGACCATAGGTCAGAATTTGGGGCTGAGGCCATGGCTTCAAATATTTTCCTCTGTCAGCTTATAAAGACTAAAACTGTAAAACCATAGTGAGTTTATGCAGGGGTTCAGGAAGTGCTGCCTGGTGGTTGGTTCTGAGTCAAGCCATTTTAGACATAACAGTTCATGCTGACATTTAATTTGATGGTTCCTACATAAATCATCATGGGATTTCTTCTTCTTCTTTTTTTTCTTAGTATAGAACCGTTTATTCAGGGCATGGGGAGTGGAGTCTAGAGGATAGTAGAGGCAGAGAAAGTCAGAGAGAGATAAAGAAAGAGAGAAAGAGAGAGAATAGAGAAGTAGAGGTCAGCCATGAGCACGTGGAGGGAGGTTGGGGGGAGGAATGGGGAGAGAGTGGGAACAGGAAGGCAAGAGTAAAAGCAAAGAAGGAGCAAGAGCCTGGAATTTCTTAAGATGAACAATCTTCCTTCCAGAACATAACAGGATATGTTCTCAATATGACCTTGCTCTGAGTCAAGTTATTGACTGGCAGGCATATTACAGCAGCAATGAAACAAAATGGCTACAGCTATGCTGGAGGGCGGGGAAGGACTCACCAGGAGATAGTTAAGAAAAATGACTTTTATGGAATCGATGGGGTAATTGCAGTTATGTATTACTCTAGCTTAGAAGCTATAAGTATGACAGGGTGGGGTGACTGTATAGAATGATAAAGAGGATGAAGGATGAATGCTTTGAAGTGGGGTACTCAGCTTGACTGTAGAGTGTCAAAAAAAGTGTGATTCAGCAAATACTTTAACAGGGGTCAGAATGGAATTAGTGGGTGAGAACTCATTGTCCCAAACATTGAGAGTGAGCAGAGGAGTAAGGAGGAATTGCTGGTGCAAAAATCCATGAGGATTCCTTGTTTAAGGGAGGCCAAGGTAGCAGGAAAGGAACTGATTGAATAAGCAGAAGTCTTGCTGAAGGGAGATGCAGACCTAGTCCATAGCCACCAAACTATAGACAAGGAGACTTCATTGAAAGATGTTTGGATTTTGCTTTAGTTGGATTAGGCCAGGCTAACTTAATGCAACTTTCCACAAGAAGAAGAAGAAGGAGGAGGAGGAGGAGGAGGAGGAGGAGGAGGAGAAGGAGAAGGAGGAGGAGAAGAAGAAGAAGAAGAAGAAGAAGAAGAAGAAGAAGAAGAAGAAGAAGAAGAAGAAGAAGAAGAAGAAGAAGAAGACGACGACCAAACAAACAAAGAACCAAATAAGTAAATCAACGTACCAAATAAAAACAGTGTCTACCTTCATGAACAGACTAGTATACTGATTGGTCTTTTTGCTGGCTCTCTCTCCTTTGTTCTCCTTCCTCTGGCTTGGGACAACACAGGCCACAGAGGAAAGTCATCATCGATGCTGGCATTCTCATACTGACTTTCCAGCCTCCTGAACTGTGAGACCTGAATTTCTGTTCATATAAATCATGTAGTGCCAGGTGCAGTACAACAACAGCACAAAATACACAAAAATAGTGGATGGGGAAACCAGTTCAGCAAGACCTGTATGATGACGCCAGCTTAGGTCTGGAACATATGGCCTTTTTATTGTCATGGGAAGAGAAATAGTACAAAACTATAGCATGGCTTCTCAGTGCGGCAAACCAGTGGCACAGCCGATTGATCAAAACCAGTTGCATAGTCCAGCTAGGGAAGGGTGTGTATATTGGGGCTATCTGATGAGAATTACTGAGGATTTTTTATTCATGCTTAAATAAATTTAAATGAGTGAATTTAAATGAATTTAAGCATGAATAGGCAATAAATGTCTTCTATTTGTTTTAAGAGAAATAGGGAAAGAAAACATTGCAATTATGTTCCGCAAATAGAGAGAACTTTTAAAATTATTCAATATGATGCTTGTCATTTCAAGTCAGTACAAACATCCAACACTAGGTTCCATAGTTCCATGAAATTTCCTTATTGTTGACATAAAAGTTCTCAAAGAATAAATAATAATAAATAAAAATAAATAAACTCCATTTTTTCAGTTTAGTGCCCTTTGACTTTAGTTCATAAAATATGTATTTTTGTGCATATGTATGGTATATACATATATTCATATTTGTGCATGCATTCATATCTACACGTGTTTGCATGTGTGTATATATTTGTGGAGGTCTATGTTAGCTATCTTTCTTAGTCACCTTACACCCTATGTTTTGAGACGGGGCCTCCCACTGAACCCAGAGTTCACCACTTTGTCTAGATTGCCTATCTCTCATTCTCCAAAACTAGGATTTCAAGTATGTGTTTTGTACCTCTTTATGTACTTGAATGAGTTCCTCAGCTTCTAGCTCAGAAAGGATTTTTAAAAGTAGCAGTCATCGATGTACTTCAGAATGTCCCCTTTTGGGAAAATTCTATAGCATTGTAGCAGTAGCTCTGTGGGTCAAACCAACAAGCACTAAATAATAGAAGATGTTGCAACAGAGAAAAATGTATTTAAGTGGCATTGTGCTCCAAGGGTCATAAGTTTGAGCACTTGCTCATTTCGTCTCATTCATTTGGAAGGCTGAAACTTTAAGAAGCTAAGCTTAGCTGGAGGAAGTTTGTAACTGGTGACTGGCCATGAGGATAGTAGCTTGGTCCCACCTCTTGCCCCACCTTTGTTTCCTGGAGAGCTATAGAGATCTGCACAGGCCTCATTGCTTCAGGGATTCTATACCTCCTCATACCAGAATGGATTGTACACTCTAGATGCTGAGCTAAAATCAACTCTTACTCCCTTAAGTGGCTTATTTTAGAGCAAGGAGAAAAGAGCTCCTTATGTCCTCTACTCCATGTGTCAAATTGTAGTTCATTAACTGATTCTGTGACCTGAATTTTAGAAGTCTGTGTAATTTGGAATGAGGATGTGGGGTGGGCAGAGGTAGGGGGTGGAATTGAGCTCTTTTTTATGATGTCATCTGAAAAACATGAGGGAGACAGGCTGCTTTATGGAGCCAGATTCCTGGATATTGCAGAGAAATCAGTGAATGAAGTAGACATAGAGTACCATGCTAACTGTGATAGCTGGGGACACTTCAGTGGTCAAAAGACCTCTACTATGGCAAGAGGAAAATGACAATTATGTAAATAGGGGTTTCTGTCTCTTACTGCAGTTAATCTCTTCCCACTGCATGAGTAAGGGCTTTTAGTGTACGGCATGCAATGTGCAGCCATCAGTGCCAAAGAGTGACATTTAACCGAGAAACAGAGAAACCAAATTTAGCTTGAAATACATGTAACATGGGGTGCACCTGGCTTTTCCATAACAGAGCTTCAGAGCCACAAAAGTGACTAAGACTCTCCCAGTTCACACAAAGCTATGAGACTTGTTCAAGGCCAGCCTTGGAAAGCTTTTGGTGTTTTTTTCAGACTGTTTCCTCTTTAACTGAACACATGACTTCGAACAGAAAAACAAAAAGTGATGTCTACACTTAAGGTTGGTGCAAATTCATTGAACTGAGCTGGAGCTTGTGTGGGGCTCCAGACTCCTTTCTGGCAGACCGAATCTCAAGCTGCTGGCCAACATATTAAAACAGTAGGAAAGCAAATCTGGCTGTGCGGAGTAGATGAGCAAACTCTGTTCTACACCAATGATACTATTCTTAGCGGAGTCTGATTTTACATGCAAGACAGGTTTGAATGAAGAAAAGAGGAAAAGTCACCAACAGTAATTTTTCATGATCACAATGGGATCATAAAATTGCTGAACTATGCAAACTGGGAAGGCTGTTTTAAAGCTTATTTGTGGTAAATAAAATTAACTCCAATTTTTCTAGACGTTAATAAAATTGAGCTGCTATAAAAATGAATGGGGATGTCAGGAGTTTGGGCTTAGTTGCTGCTTTCCTGGGCATCCAAAAGATGTCTCTGCCAACAACCGATCGCAGGTATAATTACTTCATTATGCATGCTGTCTTAAGAGCTTTTGAGGCACCAGGCCTCTGGGTGATGGGGGGGTGCAGGGGGTGATGGGGGTGGGGGGTGGGGGTGGAGGGTGGGCCATCTCAGATGTAATTCTTGCTAATATTTGTGGTTGGCAGTTGGAGGAGGCAGATTGGTAGGAAGACCTAGTTAGCCTGAGACACTCAGGTTCCTGATGAAGTAGTGAGATTTCTTATCTCACCTATGTAATTAATTAAATACCAAAGGTAAAGTTCTCCTGTGTTGTGGCAGTATGTAATAACTGCAAACCTCTCAAAGATGCATGAGTGGGAACTGCTTTCACTATAAAGCTAATCTATAATCATGCTATCTGTTGATCAATTGCTATGTGACTATTTGGAATTAATTTTGAAGGAAAGGATAAAGCCAGACACTTTATTGCTCCTTTTTCTCTGAGCTCTTCCAGTTCATATTTATTCCCTTGGAGGAAAAAGATCAAAAAATACTAATGGGGACAAAACACAGAAGCTATTTTGATGTTTGTTTGCAAGGCTGAAAGAAAAGGTGTACCGTGAAAGAAAGGAATGTGAGAGGACTCATGAACTGGATGACTGGCCTGTATGCAGTCATTATTCACATAGGTACAAAACACGCACGTATACGAATACATAGATACCATGAATATGTGTCTGTAGTATTGAGGAGTGTATGTGCATATGTAAGTCATGTTTGTCATAGCTTTCTATGGGTTGGATTTCAAATACTCCCCCAAAAGCCATGTTTTAATGTCTCTTTTGATAGTTTTCCATGTCCTTGGGAGGAGGTGGAACTTACATGGTGTGGGACTTGGTGTGGGAAATTAGAACAAGGGGAAAAATTCAAAGGAGACACAGACATACCCGCTTTCCCTCTCTTTGCTTTGTCATGCCTTTCCCATAGACCAGGACTGACACTTCTGATACAGACCTAAAATGAGCCTATCTTTTAAGTGATGTGTCACAGTGATAGAAAGCTGACAGGACACAACTAAAGCAAGAGAAAACGCAAATCCTGTCACCAGGTTCGAGTCCGTCCTTCCAGAGCAAAACGTTCTTATATGTCTGAGTACATGTAGACACGGAGGTCAACACTACAGTCTTATAAAGCATGTGGCGACTGGCACAATAAGAAATATTTATCAATGACAGATTTTTATGTATTTAATGAGCTTTAATCATTAATATTCAAAAATAATAAAAAGAAATCTTCAGCATGTGACAAAATCAGAAGCCAGATCCACTCATTTGCTGTTTTGACTTTATCTGCCATGAATTACTGTTGAGAAGTTTCTTTGTGTTCTCTTTGACCTTTGAACTTGAGAAGAGACACTCTACTTCAGTGTGGGGCTCTGAATGCTGTCCCCTTTCCAGTCTTCTGTTTATCTCCCACTTGGACACTTTTGAGTAAAATGAAGTTGTCTATATCTATTAGAGGTTTCATTGTCCTTCCCTTTAAACATCTATATCTTATTCTTAATCTGGAACAGTGGTTCTCAAACTTCTTAATGCTGTGGCCCTTAATGCAGTTCCTCATGTTCTAGTGACCTCCATCCATTGAATTACCTTGTTGCTACATCATAAGTGTAATTTTGTTACTGTTATAAACAGTGATGTAGATATCTGATATATAACCCCTGTGGGGGTTGTGAACCATAACTTGAGATCACTTATCTAGATGTTTCCAGTCCTTTGAGATAGGAATGATAGCTTTTTTCCTTCTGTTCTTTCTCACATAATATTTTTATTGATTGTTTAGGAATTTCACATCGTGAACCCTGATCACATTTGCATCCCAGTTCTCCAAGGTCTGCTACCCACCCTAAAGACCCTAACCTCGAGACAAAGAAGAAAAACCCCCAAGTCAAATTTGGGTTCCCCATATATTCATTGGAATATGTTCAAACTCCCAGGGGCCAGCTCCTTAAAGGAAAACGAATCCTTCCCTTCCCACACCCCTACCAGAAGCTTTCACTTGTAAAGAGCTACATGTCAGCATCTTTATCAAAAATTTGAATTGTTTTTTGATGACTTTCTGTCTAAGCCATTACTTTTTTAGGGGGTGAAGTTGAATGAGGGGTAGGAGTTGCACAGAAGCCTTCTGTGTCCCTCTTTCTCAACTGTGAGTCTGCAGTCATCAATATCATGGCAAAAGTAGCTTCCTTGCCCTTTACAGTCAACAGGAACATAGACCATGAACTTCAATATAGTTTTTGGAGACAGCATGGATCACAAACATCTACATGGTCTCCTATTCCAACAGATGCCACAGATCTCAGCATGGTCTCTGGTGGCAAAATGGGACACAGATATCAACATGGTCCCATGCCACAGCACATACCACAGACACCATCATAGCCTCCAGCAGCAGCATAGACCAAAGACATCAACATGGCTTCAGATTGTAGCATAGATCATGGGCAAGCACATGATCTAGAAGTTTCCAATACTTTGAGATAGGAATGATAGCATATTTTCAACCTTCAGTTATTCATGCATCCTCTGTGGCAGCTGGTTCTTGGTTTTCATTGTCCTTTGAGGATCAGATTCTAGAGAAAGTCGCATGCCCCACCAAACACTCACATTCAGAAAATCACAAGAAAGCATCCTGATGGCTTGGACCACATACCCATCCTCTCCCCAAATAAGCATGGGTTCCATTCTTCTACATAGGTATCCCTATGTAGGGTATGAAATGAGAAATTCTGCAGTCAGAGTAAAAGAGATGATATAATAGCTGGCAGAAAGAATAAATATTTCTCAAAATATCACTGTGGCAAACAAACAAACATGTAACAATATATGAATTATAGTATTGCTGTCTTTTTCTGATGCAGGAGCCTTTAACTATTGATAATAGTAGATCCATTGTGTTAACACCAGCTGGCAGTGGGCCCCTTTTAATATGTGGAGTCAAACCTCCTATGTTCTTTAACAACTCAAACATCCCCTTGCTGGCTTGATAAAAATCATACTATATCTCTTTTAGACTTCCTGCTAATTCATATTTGCCCAAATGTTCCAAAATTGACCCTATCCAAAAAGAGTTAACCCCTGATATCTACAGTTCTTTTTAAAGAAAAAGATAAAAATAAATAAAAATTTGAAAAATCAAAAGCATGCATGTATGTGTGTATATGTATGTGTAAGTGTGAGTAGGAGGGCAGTTCATTGTGTGCTTTACATATATGGAATCTGGAAGTCAATCTTGGGTATTTGTTCCCCAGGAGCCACCTTATAATTAATTAGTTTTAATTTTAATTTTCAGTGTGTGTGTGTGTGTGTGTGTGTGTGTGTGTGTGTGTGTGTGTGTGTATGTGTGCATACCTATGAATGTGTTTAAGGGAGCACTTTTGCCTCAATACTCTTGTAGAGTCTGAGAATGAAACTGGGTACTAGTCCTTCCTGTCCACCTTCTTTGAGACGGGATTCCTTGTTCAATGCTGTATGCACCAGAGGAGACGGCCTTAAATTTTCCAGGGATTTTCTTGTTTCCACAGCCCTCCTCACCATAGGAGTGCTGGGATTACAGCTACATGCAACTGTGTCTACCTTTCCATGGGTTTTAATGTTCTAATGAACAGAACTTTACCTACTTTCTGAAACAGATTCTCTTTGGCTTGGAGCTCACTAAGTGGCTGGGTTAGCTGACCAGGGAGCCCTAGGGACTGACCCATCTCCTCCTCCCAAGGGCTAGAATTACAAATGCACAACATTATCCCTGGATTTTTTTTACATAGCTCTGGAGAATTAAACTCAGGTCTCCATGATTGCAGAGGAAGCATTTTAAAATGTGACCTAACTCTGCAGTCCCATAGAATTTCTTTCTTTCTGTCTTTCATTACTATGTGGTGTCATAAAGCAGGTCCTGTCCTATCTCAAAGTTAAACCTGCTGCTTTTGACCCTTAAATTCCCTCATCTTGGTCTCCAAGACTACATCTTTCACACGAATACCACTCACCCATACATCAGCTGGGAGGGAGTACTTTTCAAAGTAATTATGGTGAGGATGGCTATTTGTGGGGATTACTGCACCAGTCTAATCAATTGCTGTGCCATAGCGCCCTGCACCTGGAGAGCTTCCCTCCGGGATCCTTGGAGTCATCCCTTGGTCACAGCATCCAGTGCTCAGGGTTTCCTGTGACACTGAATCTACCTTAGCAGCTGGATAATCTTCTCTGAGGAGGCCCCTGGGTTCCTGGATTTAACAAGCAAGTTTGTTTCTCTTCTCACATGCTGAAGTAAAGAACTGCTTCTCCATGACTCCTTTCCGGCGGGACAAAAGGTGTCTTTTACACTTGATTTTTACAGAATAGCCAAGTTTCTCTTTGGGCTCTTTCCCAAGGAGGCTTTGTGCTTCCAGAGGGTAAAAGGTTGGCATAATTGATCTAGAATCCCTTCTGCTTGGGTATTATGTTAATGCAAATGTAAACTTCAAGTTCTGTCTCTCAGTTGCTCCTCTCAGTGTGTCCTCTGTGTTGAAGGATGACATTTTAGTCAGGATGACTAAGGTTGATATCTGGGAGTGAGGTTCATATTTTTCTTTTTATTTCTACATTCCATTGATGCAAGTCTTGAACATCTTATAGAAACCAGTTAATTTTGATTAGCTTCTTCTATTCTGTGACGGTCTGTATTATTTGTCAAGTTGACAGGATCTAGAATCAACTAGAAGACAAGCTTCTGGCCACATCTGTGAGGGCATTTCAGGATTAAGTTAGACTCTGAGCATGCTCATGAGGGATTATTAAGGTTCACTGAGATAGAAAGATTTCCCCATCAATATGGGTGGTACCATTTCCTCAGCTAAGGCCCTTGAAGCATAAAAAATGAGAAAACAAGCAGAGAACTGATATCCATTGTTCTTTGCTTCCTGACTGCATGTGCCACTTGACCAATTACTTCAAGTTCCTGCCACCCTTTCTTCCCTACCACTATAGCCTGTGCCCGGAAACTGTGAGCCCAAATCAAATCTTTCTTCTGGAAGTTGCTTTTGTTGGCTGTTTTTCATCACATCAACAGGAAAAGTAAGCAAGACACATTCCCACCCCATTAATTCCTTAAGGATGACTCTGAATTTCTCCTGAACCGTTCTAATCTCCTGCCCAGTCTTGCCTCTTGATGATGCATGTAGGATCATGTAATGTTGACACAACCTATTAGTGACTTCTCTTTTTTGAACACAATTCCAGAAACTTCCCAGCATCTTTCCTCCCTCTCTGGCCTCATTTCTCGTTTTTATTTTCCTATTGTTTGTTTCATCCACACTCACTATCTTGCTCTTAGGTTCATTCTAACCTCTGACCCTATTACTCCCCAGTTACACCTTTGTGTTCTGGACCTGATCTCACACTGATCTCTACCAAACACACACTATTCCATGTATTCTGATTGAATATCACATTGTTGGCATTACCCAGGCAGGCTTCAGTGGCCCCTCTGAATATCTCTGTCCTCTGATTTTCTCTTGCTGTGCTAATACATTCTGACCAAAAGAAAGTTAGAGAAGGAAAGAGTTTAATTCATCTTATAACTCCCAGGTCACAATCTGTCATTGAGAGAAGTCAGGAAAGGAACTCAAGGCAAGAACCTGAAAGCAGAAACTACAGCAGAAACCATGGAAGACTTCTACTTACTGGTTCTGTCTTGTTCAGCTTGCCCACCTGCTCAGGGATGGTACCATGGATGGGGCCCTACAGCCACAATTAGGAACAAGAAGCCCTATAGAAATGTCCACAGGATAATCTGATGGGAGAAATTCTTCAAAATCCTGTTTTTTTTTGTTTGATTGTTTGTTTTTTTTTTCCGGGTGATTCTAGGTTTGTGTCAAGTTAACAACTGAAGCTCTGACAGTCTGGTTGTATCACACTGAACGCAACTGCTCCTCAAACTGTCTTCCTGTGAGACATTCACAGCAACCATCTGTGTCTGGTATCCATTTTCGTGTTCCAGAGCAGAACAACACCTACTACACCAGATTCATATTGATTTAAATATAAAATACATGAATTTATCTTAGAAGGCAGCAGGAAGAGACAGCATTCAAAGATGTGGGTTGTTGTTGTTGGTTTAATCTTTGCAATTTATTTATTTGTTTTGAGACAGGATCCCAGGCTGGCTTCAAACTTACTGTGTAGTTGAGGATAACCTGGAACTTCAAATCCCTGTTTCTGCCTTTTGAGTGCTGGGATTATAGGTTTGTGTCATTTCAGTCACCTTATGCGATACGTTAGAGGGAACCCAGGGCTTCTTTTATAGTAGGCAGATACCTTTACTAATGTTTATCCTCAGCCCAACCTACCATTATTTATTTATTTGTTTGTTTGTTTGTATTTTTTGTTTTTAAATTATACATATATGGGTGTTTTGTTTATGTGTATGTCAGTGTACCATATAATATGCATGCCTGCTGTGGTTAGGGGTCAGCAGAGGCTGCTGGGTTTCCTAAAACTGGAGTAATATACAATTGTGAACTGACATATGGGTTCTGGGAGCTAAACCTGGGTCTTTTGCAAGAGCAATAAATGCTCTTAGCCAGTGGACCATCTCTCCATCTGCTAGTATTTTATATATATATATATATATATATATATATATATATATATATATATATATATATATATATATATATGTGTGTGTGTGTGTGTGTGTGTGTGTGTGTATAAGGTTGTACATTACTCTTCTGCATGAAATGAGTGGCCATACTTCTCTCAAGTGGGAAAAGTACCTAGTAGACCCCCAGTCTGAGAGAATATGGTTCTGAGGTAGGGATTGGGGCAGACAGCTTGTCTTCTGGAGCCAGTTCTCAGCTCTGTTAACTCCCATATTTTCTACCTGTGATTCTAACTACCGCAGAAAAGGTGTAAATGCAGGATAGATATTTTCACATAGGAGAAAAATGCATTTGCAGTCTCCTGGGTGAGGTGACTGAGAAGGCTAACTGAGTTTCTAGTCCTCTTAAAATAAATAATGGTCCCAGAGGTAAACTTATACAACTAGAATAATGTTGCAAGCTGATAACACCGACTGTCTGACAGAACAGTCCCTACCCCTCTGAAAACTATTCCCCCAGTTGTTCTGGAAGCTGCTTATCTACACTAGAGCTAGTGACATCACGTGACATGAGGGCTTTACAGACCCAGGCTTTTGTGTTGATTTTCCCTCTTAAAAATGCATTTGGAACACTACTCAGTTCCTGTGAAGTAAATGTGCATCCATTTGTTACAGCGCATTTTAAAAATGGAAATCATAAACTGCTGACCTCAAGGGAGATTCAATAAATCATTAAAATACAACCACCTGCGAGCCAGGCTCTGACTAATTCCTCACAGTTGGAGATACCAGGTGCCTTAAGATTCTCACCATCCGCCTCAACACCATGCACTGCAGCAGCTCCTGCCAAATGTAAGTTCCTCAAGTGGGGTGATACAATTTCATTTGGATGCCAAATATGTTATCTATGTGTTCATTTATTGAGCTGGTGGGAGTGGAACTCAAACGGCACAGCCCATGGTGACACCCATTTCCTTGCAGAGAGGCACACTGCTTGCAGGGGAACTCGTCAGGGGTTTTCTATGTTTCTAGGCTCTGTTCCTGGGCTTAGTTTTGCCTGTGACACACAGGGGAAAGGTTCACAGAACCCTTAGTCTTATCTTATTTGGAGAAATGAAACATTAGGATAAATACTTTATTTTACATTTTTGTTGGCTATGGTTTTACAATTTCAATAACAATAGTAATTCAGTAGAAATAACAATTCAGGCTATATCTTTATATCTATCTATAGATGTATGCTATATATATGTCATGCAGGAAAGCCTTCTTGAGTTTTCTCCCCAGATACCCTGTGTTTTTTGATTCATATATATATATATGTATATATATGTGTGTGTGTGTGTGTGTATGTATAAAGCATGTTTACTTCTCTCTCTCTCCACACACACATGTGCATGCTCATGCTCACGCACACACAAACACACACACACAGACACACACAAACACACACACCACATATATATTATATATTAGTGTTATATAGCCCAGGTTTATCTTCAAATTTGATGTGCAGCCAAGAGTGACCTTGAACTTTTGATCACCTCTAGTCCATCCGAAGCCCTTGCTAACTGTCCCTAGAGCACTCAATGTAAAATGACTGAGGGTCAGTTTAAATGTGATCCCTTTCATAGGCTTGAGCTCATGCTTTGTGTTTTGCTTGGAAGTTGCCCCATTACCACACCTCATACAGAGCCAGATATTTGGGCAGCTGAAGTGAAGCAGACAATTGTGCAACTCCCCAGATAACTTGTGGAAAGGAGTTTCCCAGATGACTCAGGAGATATCCTGAGAAAGCACATAGAGGAGGAAGCATTTCTTTCTTTTATTAAAATGTTTAGAGGACTTGGGGCTAGATGCTCTGGGTGGTGAGTAGACTTTCCAGCTAGACAAGAATATTTTTCAGATACTGTGCAGTGGCCTTCCCTAGCTGAGGATTACTATTAAGGTTGCCCTGCCCTCCCTTTCTGACTGTTTGCATTATTTTTTCTGCTCTAACAAAATTCCAATGAGCTATGTGACCCAATATAGTAACCACATATCTTCTCAGCCTTCTGAAGGGCAAGAGTTTGAAATCAGTGTACATGGAGAGTGTCACACTGTCCTTGAAGGCTGATTTATTTTTTTCCCCAAGTTCCATCCCAGAACATCTCCAACAGAGTCTAAATTTTAATGTTTCCTAGACAACTCAAAGACAGATTAGAATAAAAAAGTCATGAGTTCCTGAGAATGGAATTCGATGATATGGTGTGATTTTCTCAGAATGAAGGAGCTCAGTGCTTTTAGCTTTGAAGGCCATGCTAAGTACAGACATTTCTGTAAATATGTTTGGTTAGAGCAGACAAGCAGTGGGACCCTTGACTCAGTTATCCACTCAAAGAATCAAATGTAGTACATATGGAGAAAACTCCTTGAAACACTGTATCATGAAACTTTATATCATGAAATTGAATAGAACATTACACATTGTATTGTATGAACCAGAAGAATCCTGGCTTCAGAATATAGGACCATTTTATAGGTTTGTCATCCTCTCACTATGCAGGACGTGTTAAGCCACACTGGGCAACATGTCTTTCTTCCAAGAGAAACAAGGGAGCTCTGAATATGTGTGCAGAAGACTGCTCATTTGAAGCCATATATATCCCAGTAGCCATGTGGGACAATGAAGACTGAATGAGTGAAGTTCAGGTGGTGAGGCAGGTGAGGAGGGCAGTCAAGATTTTAAGGCCTCACCCAAGACCTACTTTGGCAGGCTCAGAATGGTGCAGTATCATCTGGTGATATTAAGTCAGACATAGATTCATGAAAGAAGGCAAATGAAACATGTATGTATTTATAGGACAAAGATAAATAAAAATGGGGGCAGGTGATAAAATAGGACAAGGATATGGGACTCTGGACCTGGGAACAAGCTCTCTGCTGTTGAGAGCAAGTAACTCCCCTTCCCCAAAAGGCCAATACCTCTGGGTTTAGGGAGGGAAGACCATGAGCAGTTCAATTTTCATGATATAAGGACCTTGCTGGACTCAGCTAGCACTTCATTGAGTAACTGAAATTTAATGCTGATCTAACATTTGAGAAGGAGGCTGCCTCCCCTCTTCTTGCCTGGGGAAAGGTCCTGGCCCTTGGGGATTTTATAAGTTGTCCCTACTAGCCACATTAACTAGAGGTTTTATAGATATCATGGATCAATAACCATTAGTATACAGGCCTAGGAAAGGGTTTACATATTTTTTTACTCCTATGTATATATATGATATGTGTATATGTTTTATGGAGGAGGAGATGGAGGGGTGCCTGGGTATCACAATGTGTATATGGAGATCAAGTTCTAGACTTTGTTTTCTACACCGTATGCCAGGCTGTTGGTCAGGGAAATTTCAAGGACTCTCCTATGTTTGTCTCATATCTCACTGAAGAAATACGGAAACTATAGATACATACTCACTACTAAGTTTAGTTTACATTAGTTTTGGGTATCCGAAGTGCTTGTGTGGCAGCACTTGACTCGCTAAGCCAGTTCCTCAGCCCTGTTTTGTTTTACAGGATTACCATTTACAGGATTAGTCCCAAGACCCTACTCTTGCTAGGCAAGCTACACCTTCAGGCCTTTATTATTATTGTGGTTGTTGTTCTTTTTGTTTTATTTCTTTTATTTTTGTTGTGTTGGGGATGACAAAGTTAACGGAAAGACAGAAATGTTCTCTGATTCAGCAAGTTTTAATTTCTTCATACAGTGCTTCACTGAAATGGTAGCCTACTTCATGATTTCTATGAGCTGCATTCTTCCAGTCCATAGAGCAAGGTGTGCATAAAGATGTTTAAAGCTAGAAAAGTACCACATTCTTTAACCTTGAAAGCATCTTCTCAACCCATGAAACTTCCTTTCTTCTGCCAGAGGATCAGAAGATAAACATTGGAAGTTGTTCCTCAGGTATCATCTACTTTTTTTTTTTTTAGATAAGGTCTTTGTCTTTGAGGTATGTCAAACAGGCTAGGTTGGCTTTCCGACAAATCCCAAGCTATTTATCTCCTCCCTAGTCCTTGGATCAAAAAAGCAGGCCACCAGATCTGTTTTTTATTTACATGGATTCTAAGGATTAAATCAGGATCAATACACAGAAACCAGATACACAGAATCTAATAGAAGAGAAAGAGGGCACAACTACTTGGGCACAAGGAAAAACTTCCTGAATAGAACACCAATGGCTTATGATTTAACATCAACAATCCACAAATGGGACCTCATAAAATTGAAAAGTTTCTGAAGGCAAAGGACACCTTGTTAGGACAAAACAACAACCAAGAGATTAGGAAAAGATCTTTACCCTACATCAGATAAAGGGCTAATATCCAAAATATACAAAGAACTCAAGTTAGCCTCCAGAAAACCAAATAACCATATTAAAAATGGGGTAAAAAGGTAAACACAATTCTCAACTGACTAATCTAGCATGGCTGAGAAGCACTTAAGGAAATGTTAAACATCCTTTGTCATCAGGGAAATGCAAATCAAACCAACCCTGAGATTCCCCCTCACACCAGTTAGAATGGCTAAGGTCAAAAACTCAGGTGACAGAAGATGCTGGCAAGGCTGTGGAGGAAGAGGAACATTCCTCCATTGCTGGTGGGATTGCAAGTTGGTACAACTACTGTGGAAATCAGTCTGGTGGTTCCTCAGAAAATTGGACCTGAGGACCCAGTTTTACTACTCCTGGGCACGTACCCAAAATATGCTCCAACATAAAACAAAGACACCTGCTCTACTATGTTCATAGCAGCCTTATTTATAATAGCCAGAAGCTGGAAAGAACCCAGATGTCCTTCAATGGAGGAATGGGTCCAAAAATATGGTACATTTACATAATGCAGTACTACTCAGCCATTAAAAACAGTGACTTCATGAAATTCTTAGGCAAATGGATGAAACTAGAAAATATAATTTTTTTGAACAATATATTTCTTTTATTTATTTATTTATTTATTTATTTATTTTCATCTTTATTAACTTGGGTATTTCTTTTTTATTTTTTATTTATTTTTTTTATTAACTTGAGTATTTCTTATTTACATTTCGAGTGTTATTCCCTTTCCCGGTTTCCAGGCCAACATACCCCTAATCCCTCCCCCTCCCCTTCTTTATGGGTGTTCCCCTCCTCATCCTTCCCCCATTGCCGCCCTCCCCCAAAAATCTAGTTCACTGGGGGTTCAGTCTTAGCAGGACCCAGGTCTTCCCCTTCCACTGGTGATCTTACTAGGATATTCATTGCTTCCTATGAGGTCAGAGTCCAGGGTCAGTCCATGTATAGTCTTTAGGTAGTGGCTTAGTCCCTGGAAGCTCTAGTTGCTTGGCATTGTTGTTCATATGGGGTCTCGAGCCCCTTCAAGTTCTTCCAGTTCTTTCTCTGATTCCTTCAACAGGGGTCCTATTCTCAGTTCAGTGGTTTGCTGCTGGCATTCGCCTCTGTATTTGCTGTATTCTGGCTGTGTCTCTCAGGAGAGATCTACATCCGGTTCCTGTCAGCCTGCACTTCTTTGCTTCATCCATCTTGTCTAATTGGGTGGCTGTATATGTATGGGCCACATGTGGGGCAGGCTCTGAATGGGTGTTCCTTCTGTGTCTGTTTTAATCTTTGCCTCTCTATTCCCTGCCAAGGGTATTCATGTTCCCCTTTTAAAGAAGGAGTGAAGCATTCACATTTTGATCATCCCTCTTGAGTTTCATGTGTTCTAGGCATCTAGGGTAATTCAAGCATTTGGGCTAATAGCCACTTATCAATGAGTGCATACCATGTGTGTTTTTCTGTGATTGGGTTACCTCACTCAGGATGATATTATCCAGTTCCAACCATTTGCCTACAAATTTCATAAAGTCATTGTTTTTGATAGCTGAGTAATATTCCATTGTGTAGATGTACCACATTTTCTGTATCCATTCCTCTGTTGAAGGGCATCTGGGTTCTTTCCAGCTTCTGGCTATTATAAATAAGGCTGCGATGAACATAGTGGAGCACGTGTCTTTTTTATATGTTAGGGCATCTTTTGGGTATATGCCCAAGAGAGGTATAGCTGGGTCCTCAGGCAGTTCAATGTCCAATTTTCTGAGGAACCTCCAGACTGATTTCCCGAATGGTTGTACCAGTCTGCAATCCCACCAACAATGGAGGAGTGTTCCTCTTTTTCCACATCCTCGCCAGCATTTACTGTCACCTGAGTTTTTGATCTTTGCCATTCTCATTGGTGTGAGGTGAAATCTCAGGGTTGTTTTGATTTGCATTTCCCTTATGACTAAAGATGTTGAACATTTCTTTAGGTGTTAGAAAATATAATCTTGAATGAGATAACCCAGTCACAAAAGAATACACATGATATGTACTCACTGATAAAAGGCTATTAGGAAAAAACTCAGAATACCCATGACATTATTTACAGAGCATAAAAATGATCAAGAAAAAGGGAAAGCAAAGTGTGTATGCCTCAGTCCTACTTAGAAGGGGAAACAAAATAATCATGGGAGGTTGATGGTGGGAGGGACTTGGAAGAAAGAGAGGAGAGGGAAAGAGAGAACGAGCCAGGGCAGGATTAGGTGTGGGAGGAGACAGGCAGGATGTACAGAAGGCCAGGAAATTGAACAGAGGTATATAACAATGGGGGATGAGGAACTGCTATAACCACCAGAAAGTCCCAGATGCCAGAAAAGCAAGAGGCTCACAGGTCCCAGTGGGAATGACATTAAGTGAAATACCCAACGAAGGGCAGAGAGAACCTATAGAGGTTAAGCACAGCCCGCACGCAGCAGAGAAATGGGGTCATTCATTCTTTCCAAAAATTTTAACTCAGAACTACTTCTGTCTAAAAGAAATACAGGGACATAGAGTGGAGCAGAGACTGAAGGAAAGGCCATCGAGAGACTTCCCTACCTGATTATCCATCTCATATACAGCCACCAAACCCCAACACTTGCTGATGCCAAGAAGTACTTGCTCACAGGAGCCTGATATGGATGTCACCTGACAGGCTCTGTCAGAGCTTTCCCTATACAGATGTGGATGCTTGCAGCCAACCATCAGACTGAGAATGGGGAATGGGGACCCCAATGGAGGAGTTAGGGAAAGTACTGAAAGAGGTGAAGGGGTTTGCAACCCTATAGGAAGAATAATAACCAGACCCCCTCCCCCCAGAGGTCCCAGGGACTAAACCAGCAACCAAAGAGTACACATGGTGGAACCCATGAATCCAACTGCATATGGAGCAGAAGATTGTATTATCTGGCTTCAGTGGGAGGGGAGGTCCTAGGTCCTGTGAAGGCTTGATGCCCGAGCATAGGGGAATGCTAGGACGGTGAGGTGGGAGTGGGGGAGTCCCTCATAGAAGTAGGGGAAGGGGATGGTATAGAGGGTTTTCGGAGGGGAAACCAGGAAGAGGGAATGACATCTGAAATATAAATAAACAAGATAACCAATAATTTTTTTAAAGGAGGTTTGGCCTTGTTGGAAGAGGTGTGTCACTGTGGGCATGGACATAAGACCCTCACCCTAGCTGCCTGGAAGTCCATATTCTCTTAGCAGTCTTCGGATTAAGCTGTAGAACTCTCAGCTTCTCCTGCACCATGCGTGCCTGGATGTTGCCAGATTCCTGTCTCGAGCATAATAGACTGAACCTCTGAACCTGTAAGCTAGCCCCAATTAAATGCTGTCCTTATAAGAGTTGCCTTAGTCATGGTGCCTGTACATCGCAGTTGCCAAAGTAGCGCAAGGCAGCAAAGCCTCAATGACTCAGTTCAGAAACAGTTTTTATGGTAAAGTTCAGGAACAGAGATAATCTTCCTGTGAGAGAATGAAGAAGTTAAGTGGACAATCTCCTCCTTTCTCTTCCCAAAGATGAGTAGTTTTTGAATCCTCATACTCATTTAGAAGCCTAGTTATTTTTCTCATTCTTCTCCAAATGCAGAAGTAGGTTTCTCAGGGGGAATGTCTCAATGTTCCCAACAATTTCTCTTTGGCCTCATTACCACCTGCCTGGGATGTTCTCTCCACCTCATGCCTGGCTTTGCCCTTATTTATATCAGCTTCTGTGGACAAGCAAGGAGATAAGAACAAATGCATTGCCCGCGGATCCCTGCCTGCAGCAGCTCGCTGCTCCCAAACCCCACGGGAGAGAGACCTCACCGCCTGGACAGGTGGGCACTCCTGAGACTGCAGAGCGGAAGAGACCACCAACACTGCCCACCCCTGCCCACATCCCTGGCCCAAGAGGAAACTGTATACGGCCTCTGGGTTCCCTTGGATAAGGGCACAGCAGCAGCAGAAGGTCCCCTGCCTCTGAGACACCCCCAACCTGAAGAGACCGAAGAGATAAACAGTTCTTTGCACCCAAATCCCGTGGGAGGGAGAGCTAAACCTTCAGAGAGGCAGACACACCTGGGAAACCAGAAGAGACTACAATCTGCCCACATTACTGATTCCAGAGGAAAACACCAAATGCTATCTGGAACCCTAGTGCACGGAAGCTCCCGGAAAGGGCGGCATAGATCTTCCTGGTTGCTGCCCCAATGGAGAGCTCATAAGCAACACCCCACGAGCAAACTTGAGACTCGGGACCACAGGTAAGACCAACTTTTCTGCTGCAAGTGACCTGCCTGGTGAACTCCAGACACAGGCCCACAGGAACAGCTGAAGACCTGTAGATAGGAAAAACTACACGCCCGAAAGCAGAACACTCTGTCCCCATAACTGGCTGAAAGAAAACAGGAAAACAGGTCTACAGCACCCCTGACACACAGGCTTATAGGACAGTCAAGCCACTGTCAGAAATAGAAGAACAAAGTAACACTAGAGATAATCTGATGGCAAGAGGCAAACGCAGGAATCCAAGCAACAGAAACCAAGACTACATGGCATCATCGGAGCCCAATTCTCCCACCAAAGCAAACACGGAATATCCAAACACACCAGAAAAGCAAGACCTAGTTTCAAAATCATATTTGATCATGATGCTGGAGGACTTCAAGAAAGACGTGAAGAACTCCCTTAGAGAAACACAGGAAAACATAAATAAACAAGTAGAAGCCTGGTGAGAGGAATCACAAAAATCCCTGAAAGAATTCCAGGAAAACACAATCAAACAGTTGAAGGAATTAAAAATGGAAATAGAAGCAATCAAGAAAGAACACATGGAAACAACCATGGATATAGAAAACCAAAAGAAGAGACAAGGAGCCGTAGATACAAGCTTCACCAACAGAATACAAGAGACAGAAGAGAGAATCTCAGGAGCAGAAGATTCCATAGAAATCATTGACTCAACTGTCGAAGATAATGTAAAGTGGAAAAAGCTACTGGTCCAAAAAATACAGGAAATCCAGGACTCAAAGAGAAGATCAAACCTAAGGATAATAGGTATAGAAGAGAGTGAAGACTCCCAGCTCAAAGGACCAGTAAATATCTTCAACAAAATCATAGAAGAAAACTTCCCTAACTTAAAGAAAGAGATACCCATAAGCATACAAGAAGCCTACAGAACTCCAAATAGATTGGACCAGAAAAGAAACTCCTCCCATCACATAATAGTCAAAACACCAAACGCACAAAATAAAGAAAGAATATTAAAAGCAGTAAGGGAAAAAGGTCAAGTAACATCTAAAGGCAGACCTATCAGAATCACACCAGACTTTTCGGCAGAGATTATGAAAGCCAGAAGATCCTGGACAGATGTAATACAGACCCTAAGAGAACACAAATGCCAGCCCAGGTTACTGTATCCTGCAAAACTCTCAATTAGCATAGATGGAGAAACCAAGATATTCCATGACAAAACCAAATTTACACAATATCTTTCTACAAATCCAGCACTACAAAGGACAATAAATGGTAAAGCCCAACATGAGGAGGCAAGCTATACCCTAGAAGAAGCAAGAAACTAATCGTCTTGGCAACAAAACAAAGAGAAGAAAAGCACACAAACATAACCTCACATCCAAATATGAATATAACAGGAAGCAATAATCCCTATTCCTTAATATCTCTCAACATCAATGGACTCAACTCCCTAATAAAAAGACATAGATTAACAAACTGGATATGCAACGAGGACCCTGCATTCTGCTGCCTACAGGAAACACACCTCAGAGACAAAGACAGACACTACCTCAGAGTGAAAGGCTGGAAAACAACTTTCCAAGCAAATGGTTGGAAGAAGCAAGCTGGAGTAGCCATTCTAATATCAAATAAAATCAATTTTCAACTAAAAGTCATCAAAAAAGATAAGGAAGGACACTTCATATTCATCAAAGGAAAAATCCACCAAGATGAACTCTCAATCCTAAATATCTATGCCCCAAATGCAAGGGCACCTACATATGTAAAAGAAACCTTACTAAAGCTCAAAACACACATTGCACCTCACACAATAATAGTAGGAGATTTCAACACCCCACTCTCATCAATGGACAGATCATGGAAACAGAAATTAAACAGAGATGTAGATAGACTAAGAGAAGTCATGAAACTAATGGACTTAACAGATATTTATAGAACATTCTATCCTAAAGCAAAAGGATATACCTTCTTCTCAGCTCCTCATGGTACTTTCTCCAAAACTGACCATATAATTGGTCAAAAAACGGGCCTCAACAGGTACAGAAAGATAGAAATAATCCCATGCGTGCTATCAGACCACCACGGCTTAAAGCTGGTCTTCAATAACAATAAAGGAAAAAGCCCACATATATGTGGAAGTTGAACAATGCTCTACTCAACGATAACCAGGTCAAGGAAGAAATAAAGAAAGAAATTAAAGACTTTTTAGAATTTAATGAAAATGAAGGTACAACATACCCAAACTTATGGGACACAATGAAAGCTGTGCTAAGAGGAAAACTCATAGCTCTGAGTGCCTGCAGAAAGAAACAGGAAAGAGAATATGTCAGCAGCTTGACAGCACACCTAAAAGCTCTAGAACAAAAAGAAGCAAATACACCCAGGAGGAGTAGAAGGTAGGAAATAATCAAACTCAGAGCTGAAATCAACCAAGTAGAAACAAAAAGGACCATAGAAAGAATCAACAGAACCAAAAGTTGGTTCTTTGAGAAAATCAACAAGATAGATAAACCCTTAGCCAGACTAACGAGAGAACACAGAGAGTGTGTCCAAATTAACAAAATCAGAAATGAAAAGGGAGACATAACTACAGATTCAGAGGAAATTCAAAAATCATCAGATCTTACTATAAAAGCCTATATTCAACAAAACTTGAAAATCTGCAGGAAATGGACAATTTCCTAGACAGATACCAGGTACTGAAGTTAAATCAGGAACAGATAAACCAGTTAAACAACCCCATAACTCCTAAGGAAATAGAAGCAGTCATTAAAGGTCTCCCAACCAAAAAGAGCCCAGGTCCAGACGGGTTTAGTGCAGAATTCTATCAGACTTTCATAGAAGACCTCGTACCAATATTATCCAAACTATTCCACAAAATTGAAACAGATGGAGCACTACTGAATTCCTTCTATGAAGCCACAATTACTCTTATACCTAAACCACACAAAGACCCAACAAAGAAAGAGAACTTCAGACCAATTTCCCTTATGAATATCGACGCAAAAATAATATAATTCTGGCAAACCGAATCCAAGAGCACATCATAACAGTCATCCACCACGATGAAGTAGGCTTCATCCCAGGCATGCAGGGATGGTTTAATACATGGAAAACCATCAACGGGATCCATTATATAAACAAACTGAAAGAACAAAACCACATAATCATTTCATTAGATGCTGAGAAAGGATTTGACAAAATTCAACACCCCTTCATGATAAAAGTCCTGGAAAGAATAGGAATTCAAGGCACATACCTAAACATAGTAAAAGCCATATACAGCAAACTAGTTGCTAACATTAAACTAAATGGAGAGAAACTTGAATCAATCCCACTAAAATCAGGGACTAGACAAGGCTGCCCACTCTCTCCCTACTTATTCAATATAGTTCTTGAAGTTCTAGCCAGAGCAATCAGATAACAAAAGTAGGTCAACAGGGTACAGATCGGAAAAGAAGAATTCAAATTATCACTATTTGCGGATGATATGATAGTATATTTAAGTGATCCCAAAAGTTCCACCAGAGAACTACTAAAGCTGATAAACAACTTCAGCAAAGTGGCTGGGTATAAAATTAACTCAAATAAATCTGTAGCCTTCCTCTACACAAAAGAGAAACAAGCCGAGAAAGAAATTAGGGAAACGACACTCTTCATAATAGACCCAAATAATATAAAGTACCTCGGTGTGACTTTAACCAAGCAAGTAAAAGATTTGTACAATAAGAACGTCAAGACTCTGAAGAAAGAAATTGAAGAAGTCCTCAGAAGATGGAAAGATCTCCCATGCTCATGGATTGGCAGGACTAATATAGTAAAAATGGCCATTTTACCAAAAGCGATCTACAGATTCAATGCAATCACCATCAAAATACCAATCCAATTCTTCAAAGAGTTAGACAGAACAATTTGCAAATTCATCTGGAATAACAAAAAACCCAGGATAGCTAAAATTATCCTCAACAATAAAAGGACTTCAGGGGTAATCACTATCCTTGAACTCAAGCAGTATTACAGAGCAATAGTGATAAAAACTGCATGGTATTGATACAGAGACAGACAGATAGACCAATGGAACAGAATTGAAGACCCAGAAATGAACCCACACACCTATGGTCACTTGATTTTTGACAAGGGAGCCAAAACCATCCAATAGAAAAAAGATAGAATTTTCAGCAAATGGTGCTGGTTCAACTGGAGGTCAGCATGTAGAAGAATGCAGATTGATCCATCCTTATCACCCTGTACAAAGCTTAAGTCCAAGTGGATCAAGGACCTCCACATCAAACCAGATACACTCAAACTAATAGAAGAAAAACTAGGGAAGCATCTGGAACACATGGGCACTGGAAAAAATTTCCTTTACAAAACACCAATGGCTTATGCTCTAAGATCAAGAATCGACAAATGGGATCTCATAAAACTGCAAAGATTGTGTAATGCAAAGGCCACTGTGGTTAGGACAAAACAGCAACCAATAGATTGGGAAAAGATCTTTACCAATCCTACAACAGATAGAGGCCTTATATCCAAAATATACAAAGAACTCAAGAAGTTAGACCGCAGGGAGTCAAATAACCCTATTAAAAATGGGGTTCAGAGCTAAACAAAGAATTCACAGCTGAGGAATGCTGAATGCCTGAGAAACACCTAAAGAATTGTTCAACATCTTTAGTCATACAACCCTGAGATTTCACCTCACACCAGTGAGAATGGCTAAGATCAAAACTCAGGTGACAGCAAATGCTGGCGAGGATGTGGAGAAAGAGGAACACTCTTCCAGTGTTGGTGGGATCGCAGACTGGTAAAACCATTCGGGAAATACAGTCTGGAGGTTCCTCAGAAAATTGGACATTGAACTGCCTGAGGATCCAGCTATACCTCTCTTGGGCATATACCCAAAAGATGCCTCAACATATAAAAGAGACACATGCTCCACTATGTTCATCGCAGCCTTATTTATAATAGCCAGAAGCTGGAAAGAACCCAGATGCCCTTCAACAGAGGAATGGATACAGAAAATGTGGTACATCTACACAATGGAATATTACTCAGCTATCAAAAACAATGACTTTATGAAATTTGTAGGCAAATGGTTGGAACTGGATAATATCATCCTGAGTGAGGTAACCCAATCACAGTGAAACACACATGGTATGCACTCATTGATAAGTGGCTATTAGCCCAAATGCTTGAATTACCCTAGATGCCTAGAACACATGAAACTCAAGAGGGATGATCAAAATGTGAATGCTTCACTCCTTCTTTAAATGAGGAAAAAGAATACCCTTGGCAGGGAAGGGAGAGGCAAAGATTAAAACAGAGACTGAAGGAACACCCATTCAGAGCCTGCCCCACATGTGGCCCATACATATACAGCCACCCAATTAGACAAGATGGATGAAGCAAAGAAGTGCAGGCCGATAGGAGCCGGATGTAGATCTCTCCTGAGAGACACAGCCAGAATACAGCAAATATAGAGGCGAATGCCAGCAGCAAACCACTGAACTGAGAATAGGACCCCCGTTGAAGGAATCAGAGAAAGAACTGGAAAGCTTGAAGGGGCTCGAGACCCCATATGTACAACAATGCCAAGCAACCAGAGCTTCCAGGGACTAAGCCACTACCTAAAGACTATACATGGACTGACCCTGGACTCTGACCTCATAGGTAGCAATGAATATCCTAGTAAGAGCACCAGTGGAAGGGGAAGCCCTGGGTCCTGCTAAGACTGAACCCCCAGTGAACTAGATTGTTGGGGTGAGGGCGGCAATGGGGGGAGGATGGAGGGGAACACCCATAAAGAAGGGGAGGGGGAGGGGTTAGGGGAATGTTTGCCTGGAAACTGGGAAAGGGAATAACACTCGAAATGTAAATAAGAAATACTCAAGTTAATAAAAATAATAATGGTAAAATTAGTACTTAGATATTTTATATCAGTGAAATAAAATTTTTTTGTACTTTAAAAAAAAAAACAACAAATGCATTCATCCTATTCTCCCACATCAATCACTTACCTAAAATGACTGCATTAATTCACAAACCCACCAAAAAATCCTCATGATCCTTGATTTGCAGTTTTCCTTTTCTCAAATTCAGAATTTGGTTTATCTCCATAGGATTGCTCTGTGAGGTAGAGCATACTGTCCTCATTTTACAAAGCATTGGAAGCTTATGAAGTAAATGTATTTTGGCTAAGACATACATTGAGTTACCAAAGATCTGAGATTTGGATTTAGTCGGGTTAGTGCCAACGACATTTAATCAATTAGTATTCTGCCTGCATAAGCAGTAAAGGTAAAAAATTTTCATCCATATCTTTTTCAGCTGACTATCCAGAAATACTCTGACCTTAATAAGTTATCAAATTCACACTCTGAGAAGTGTGAATCAAATGTACATACATGGAACAATGTGGGCCATCTCCTACCTGATGCAAAAGATAGCTGTATCTGTTGTGTTTGTGAGCATTAGCTTTGCAGTAGGGCTACTAGATCTATCAAGGTATGAAGTTTGAAGTTAGACTTACATTTCAAATTAAAAATGAATAATTTTTAATGCAAGTATGTCCTATGAACTATTTGGTTAAATATATTGTTAAAAAGGGTTCTAAGTTATTTGAAATTCAGATGTCAGAGTATGCCTGGACGTTCTTCTGGCTGACTGTTAGGACTATGTTCCTCAAAGTTATGTGTGTGCTTGTCTTTGATACTTTGTCTGATGCCATGGCTCATTTTACCAAGACCAAAATCCACCCACAGCTGGAGACAGCATGTGATCTTGCAGTGCCCTGGAAGACAGTCATGTGGGTATTTTGCCTCTGGCTGGCTTTCCCCAAAGATCCACCTCCCCTCAGTCTAGGCTCTTTGCCATCAGCCTTTCCCTCCCACACCAAGCACAACAGGCATTGCCTTTCACACTAAGCACCTGGTTATAGATGATTTTAAGGTCGTAAAGAACCTGTTCGGAAGCATAGTGGAGACTTTTCACTGGAGAAAGTTCAGGACCTTGTAGACTCAGCTCTGTTAGAATTACCCAGCTGGGTAGTGGCAGGGTGTTGTGGTATGGGGGTTGGGTAGGAGCTCGCACTTAGCCAGGGTTTATTCTTCTAACCACAGTGCAGGCTCAGAGCTCTATCTTTCCATGCCTTGTGGGATCCTTCTCCTCTACTCTGACAGTGATGGTGATTATGGTCACAAGACTGGGTTCCCTATTTTATATAAGCTAAATATTGATTCTTTTAATAATTACAGTAGCTATTATAGTAATTTCATCATTACCAAAGTTGATCCAGGAGCTTTACACGCTACTAGTTCTGATTTTCCTCTTTCCCCAGATTCCTCAAAAACAATCAGATCTACTTTATATTTTTGGTTGTGAGCCTAGCCTTTAACGGCTGAGCCATCTCTACAGCCCCAGATCTACTTTAAAATGTTACAGTAATTTGCAAAGGTACATTAGAAGTTTCATATGCATTCTTATAAAATTTGATTGTTTTCTCTTTTTGCTCTTTCCTTCTATCAAGTAGATTCAAAAGTCAAGGAAGCTTCTACCTGATCTGATACATAGTCATCCAAGAGCCTCTGCATTTCCCTTTTCTATTGCTGATGCTTTGAAACAGACCTTTATTTATTGCCTTTTGAATGTTTCCTTGAATGGAGGAAGAAGCAAGGATGTAATATAAACATGCCAGATTGATTTTTTTTTCCTTGAGACAAGTTGACCTTTAACTCAATTTGTAGCTAAGGATGACATTGAACTCCTCTTCTTTGTGCTTTGACTTCCAGAATGCTGAGGTTACAGGTGTGTGCCACTGTGTCTGAACTGTGCAGTGCTGGAGACTGAACCCAGGACTTCATGTATGTTAGGTAAGCACTCTACCAATTGAGCTATATCTTTAGCCAGTTGTTCCATCTGATATGAAAATTGGGAAGTTGTATTTGTTTGAGCACATAAAAGTGTAACAGTTGCTGCTAACTCTGAGCTCTGTATCAAGTCAGACATGTCTCTTATCTCCCTTTTTTTTTCCAACGACAACATGAGGCAGACAAGCACTACTACCATTTTGAAAGAAAAACCTCCCTTCCCATCTGAACTTGTGCCTTAAGCAGACTTTGGGCGCTGGTTCTGCACCCATTCCCACAACACCTAGAGGAAGCCTAGCAACCAGATTCTCTAACATGGCCAGGATCACAGGAACACAGGAGCACAGAGGAAGCTCAACTACTAGGAGATCGGACACACCCAGGAGAACTGGAGCTATGACATACTAAAGGTCACAGCCACAACATCTTCCCCAACATCCAGCATAACTGGGACAAACATAGAAACCAGGGAAATACAACACCCCCCACCCCCGCTCACCCAGAAGCATGGGTTCCTTCCAGCTTATATCTGTGCTTGGAACAAACTCAGGGTTCTGCCCCCCCCCCCACTCCTGCACCACTCAGAGAAAGTTTGACTCCCAGGAGCTCTGATATAACACAGGATATCAGGACTTGGTCACACCAGGACTTCAGTGTCACAGAGGCAGCTTGACACCCAGGAGCTCTGACATAGAATCAGATTTCCATAATCACAGGATAACAAAGACACCTGGTCTCTGATGAGTTTTAATAGAATCAGGATCACAAGAACAGGCTCCAGTCAGAGACAGCTAGGACAAGCACTAGAGATAACCAGATGGCAAGAGGCAAGCACAAAGACATAAGAAACAGAAACCAAAGATACTTGGCATCATCAGAACCCAGTTCTCCCACTACAGCAAGTCCTCGATACTCCATCACACCCGAAAAGCAAGATTTGGAGTCAAAAATCATATGTTATGATGATGATAGAGAACTTGAAGAAGGACATGAATAACTTCCTTAGAGAAATATAGAACACAACCAAACAGGTAAAGGAATTGAGCAAAACCATCCAGAATCTAAAAATGGGAATAAAAACAATAAAGAAAACAAAAAAGGAGACAACTCTGGAAAGAGAATATCTAGGAAAGAGATCAGGAATCATAGATGCAAGCATCACCAACAAAAAACAAGAGATAGACGAGAGAATCTCATGGGCAGAAGATACTATAGCAAACATTGGCACAACCATCAAAGATAATATAAAACTCAAAAGCTCCTAACCCAAAACATCTAGGAAATCCAGGACACAATGAGAAGATCAAACCTAAGAATAATAGGTATAGAAGAGAACAAAGATTCCCAACTTAAAGGGCCAATAAACGTCTTCAGTAAAATTATAGAAGAAAACTTCTCTAACCTAAAGAAAGAGATGCCCGTAAACATAAAAATAGCCTACTTCTCCAAATAGATTAGATCAGAAAAGAAATTCCTCCCATCACATAATAGGCAAAACACAAAATGCATGAAACAAAGAATATTAAGAGCAGTAAGGGAAAAAGGTCAAGTGAGATATAAAGGCAGACCTATAAGAATTACAGCAGATTTTCAACATAGACCATGAAAGATAGAAGATCCTTTATAGATGTCATTCAGACCCCAAGAGAACATAAATGCTAGCCCAGGCTACTATACCCTGTTGCAGTAAAATTAAAAATGAGGTTTCTTTTACCCAGAATTAGTGCCAGAACCATGTGGCCACATGGCATCTGTGGGATATTTTTTTCTCAGGAACAAAGCATCTCACCCACTAAGTTCTATCCCATACCACATTGCCGATGGCTACTCTCTGAGCCCAGCTATAATGTCTTGACCCATCTAGTTCCCAAGGCAGGTTGCCACCATGCCAGACATCCACATCAGAATTTGGTAGCAGCCCAGTGTGTCCAGTCACCACACATTCTTCTGAACTCAATTAAATTGCCTCATGAAATAGCACACAACACAATAACCTCTGATCCAAGTGATAAGATATAATTGAGCACCTAGATAAGATACAGTTGGATCATCTAGACACCCAAAATCCTATACACATTCATTCCTTAAGAATATTCATAACAACCTGTAAATGTGCACAGAGAAATCTTAATATCTGCCTCCATGTTCTCTCAGCTGCTCTTCTCTCTTCCAGTCTCCTCCTCCTCAAACTTTTCTCCCACCCATCCTTCCTTCTCATCCAATAACAGGCCTCATTCTATCATGTACCAGCCTTCACCTGCATAATTACACCATCCTACAATACTCAGCAAAATTCTCAGTTACCATACATGGAGAAATCAAAATATTCCATTACAAAAACGAATTTACACAATATCTTTCCAGATCTACAAAGGATAATAGATAGAAGTCTTCAACACAGGAGGCAAACTACATCCTAAGAAGAGCAAGAAAGTAATCTTCTTGCAACCGAGCCAAAAGAAGTTAGCCATAGAAACGTAATACTACATCTAACAACAAAAATAATAGGCAATAACAATCACTACACATTAGTATCTCTTAACATCAAAGGACTCAATTCCTCATTAAAAAGACATAGTTTAACACACTGGATATGTAACCAGAACCTAGTATATTGCTGATTACAGGAAAAGCACCTCAGTGACAAAGACAGATACTACCTCAGAGTAAAAGGCTTAAAAAAATTTTCCAATCAAATGGTCCCAAGAAACAAGTTGGAGTAGCCATTCTAATATTGAATAAAATTGACTTTTAATGAAAAGTTATAAAAAATGATAAGAAAAAGCACTTCATACTCATCAAAGGAAAAAAATCTCCAAGATGAACTCTCAATTCTGAATACCTATATTCCAAGTGCAAGGGTACCTACATTCATAAAAGAAACCTTACTAAAGCTCAAAGCATATAATGCACCACACACAATAATAGTACGAGACTTCAACACCCAACTCTCATGAATGGACAGATCATAGAAACAGAAACTGAGCAGAGACACAGTGAAACTAAAGAAGTTATGAACCAAATGGATTTGACAGGTATCTATAGGACATTTCATCCTAAAAGAAAAGAATATACCTTCTTCTTAGCACCTCATGGTACCTTCTTCAAAATTGACCATATAATCAGTCACAAAACAAGTGTAAACAGATACAAGATGATTGAAATAATCCTGTGCATTCTATCAGATCACCATGGACTAAGGCTGGTCTTCAATAACTACAAAAACAACAGAAACGCCATATACACATGGAATCTGACAATGCTCTACTCAATGATAACATGGTCAAGGAAGAAATAAAGAAAGAAATTAAAGACTTTTTAGAATTTAATAAAAATCAAGGCATGACATACCCAAACTTACCAGATACAATAAAAGCAGTCCTAAGAGAAAACTCATAGCTCTAAGTGCCTGCAGAAAGAACCTAGAGAGAGCATTCATCAGCAGCTTGACAGCAAACTTGAAAGTTCTATAACAAAGAGAAGCAAATACACCCAAGAGGAGTAGAAGGCAGGAAATAATCAAACTCAGGGCTGAAATCAACCAAGTAGAAATGAAAAGGACTATACAAAGAATCAACAAAACTAGGAGCTGGTTCTTTGAGAAAATCAACAAGATAAATAAACCCTTAACCAGACTAAACAATGAGCACAGAGAGTGCATCCAAATTAACAAAATCAGAAATGAAAAGGGAGACATAACAGAAGAATCTGAGGAAATTCAAAAAATCATCAGATCCTAATACAAAAACCTGTATTCAACAAAACTGGAAAATCTGGAGGAAATGGACAATTTTCTAGACAAATACCAGGCACCAAAGTTATATCAGGAACAGACAAAACATCTAAACAACCGCATAACTCCTAAAGAAATAGAACCAGTTATTAAAAGTCTCCCAACCAAAAAGAACCCAGGATCAGATGGGTTTAGTGCAGAATTCTATCAGACCTTCATAGAAGATCTCATACCAATACTGTACAAACTATTCTACAAAATAGAAACAGACCCAGCACTACCAATTTCATCTATGAAGCCACAATTAACATTTATAGCTAAACCACACAAAGACCCAACAAAGAAAGAGAACTTCAGACCAATTTCCCTTATGAATATCAATGCAAAAATACTCAATAAAATTGTTGCAAACCAAATCCAAGAACACATCAAAAGGATCATCCATCATGATTAAGTAGGCTTCATCCCAAGGATGCAAGAATGGTTCAATATACAGAAATCCACCAACGTAATCCACTGTATAAACAAACTCAATGAAAAAACCATATCTTTTTAGATACTGAGAAAGCACTTGACAAAATTCAATATCCCTTCATGTAAAGTCTTAGGAAGATTAGGAATTCAAGGCCCATACCTAAACATAGTAAAAGCAATATACTACAAACCAGTAGTTAACTTCAAACGAAATGGAGAGAAACTTGAAGCAATCCCACTAAAATCAGGAACTAGACAAGACTGCCTGCTCTCTCCCTACCTACTCAATATAATACTTGAAGTCCTAGCCATAATAATTAGACAACAAAAAGAGGTCAAAGGGATACAAATCGGAAAGGAAGAAGTCAAAATATCACTGTTTGCAGATGATATGATAATATACTTAAGCGACTTCAAAAATTCCACGAGAGAACTCCTAAACTTGATAAACAAGTTCAGCAAAGTGGCTGGATAGAAAATTAGCTCAAATTTATCAGTAGCCTTGTTCTACTCAAAGAAAAAACAGTATGAAAGGAAATTAGGGAAATGACAGCCTTCACAATAGTCACAAACAATGTAATATACCATGGTGTGACTCTACCGAAGCAAGTGGAAACTTGTATGACAAGAACTTCAAGTCTCTGAAGAAAGAAATTGAAGAAGATCTCAGAAGATGGAAAGATCTCCCAAGCTCATGGATTGGCAAAATTATTTTGGTAAAAATGGACATTTTGCCAAAAGCAATCTACATATTTAATGCAATCCCCATCAAAATTCCAACTCAATTCTTCATAGCGTTGAAAAGAGCAATTTGCAATTTCATTTGGAATAACAAAAAAACACAGAATAGCAAAACTTATTCTCAACAATAAATGAACTGCAGGGGCAATCATGATTCTCAAACTGAAGCTCTATTACAGAGCAATCGTGATAAAAACTGTTTGGTATTTGTACAGAGACAGGCAGGTAGATTGGAGGAATAGAATTGAAGACCCAGAAATGAACCCACACACATATGGTCACTAGATCTTTGACAAAGGAGCTTAAACCATCCAGTGGAAAAAAGACAGCTTTTTCAACAAATGGTTCTAGTTGCACTGGTGGTCAGCCTGTAGAAGAATGCACAGCAATCCATTCTTATCACCTTGTACAAAATTCAAGTCCAAGTGGATTAGGGACCTCCACATAAAACCAGATACACTGAAACTAATAGAAGAGAAAGTAGGAAAGAGTCTTGAACATATAGGCATAGGAGAAGATTTCCTGAACAGAATACCAATGGCTTATGCTCTAAGATCAACTATTGACAAATGGAGCCTCATAAAATTGCCAAGCTTCTATAAGCCAAAGAACATTTTTAGTAGGTCAAAACATCAACCAACTGATTGGGAAAAGATCTTTTCCAATCCTATATCTGATAGAGGACTAATATCTATAATATACAAAGAAGTCAAGAAGTTAAACTCTAGAGAATCAAATAACCTTATTTTAAAAATGGGGTACAGAGTTAAACAAAGAATTCTCAACTGAAGAATATCAAATGGCTGAGAAGTGCCTACAGAAGTGTCCAACATCCTTAGTCATCAAGGAAATGCAAATCAAAACAACCCTGAGATTCCACCTCACACCTGTCAGAATGGCTAAGATTAAAAACTCAGGTGACAACAGATGCTGAAGAGGATGTGGAGAAAGAGGAACACTCTTCCATTGTTGGTGGAATTGTAAGCTTGTACAACCACTCTGAAAATCAGTGTCAAGGTTTCTCAGAACGTTGAACATTGTACTACCTGAGGACTATGTATATACCTATGCATATACATATGTATATATATTGTGTATATACCTGTGTATATACACAAATAATGCTCCAAAATTTAACAAGGACACATGCTCTACTATGTTCACAGCAGCCTTATTTATAATAGCCAGAAGCTGGAAAGAACCCAGATGTCCTTCAACAGAGGAATGGATACAGAAAATGTGGTATATTTACATAATGGTATACTATTCTTATATTAAAAACATTGACTTCATGAAATTCTTAGGCAAATGAGTGGAACTAAAAAATATCATTCTGAGTGAGGTAATTCAATCACAAAAGAATCCACATGGTATGTACTCACTGATAAGTGGTTATTAACCCAAAAGTTCACAATACCCAAGATACAATCTACAGACCACAAGAAGCTCAAGAATTTGGAAGATCAAAGAGTGGATGCTTTAGTTGTTCTTAGAAGAGGGAACAAAATACCCACAGGAGGAAATACAGAGACAAAGTATGGAGCACATACTGAGGGAAAGGTCATCAGATGGCTCCACCTGGGGATCCATCCCATAGACTGTCACCAAACCTAGACAATATTGTGGATGCCAAGAAGTGCATGCTGACTGGAGCCTGTTATAGCTTTCTCTTGATAGGCTCTGCCAGAGCCTGACAAATACATAAGTGAATGCTTGAAGCCAACCATTGGACTGTGAATGGGGTCCCCAGTGTAGGAGGTAGAGAAAGGACTGAGGTGGCTGAGCAGGTTTGCAAACCCATAGGAAGAACATCATTATCAACTAACCAGTCACCCAAGGCTCCCAGAGACTAAACCACCAACCAAAGAGTACACATGGAAGGACCCATGACTCTAGCTACATATGTAACAGCGGATGGTCTTATCATTCATCATTGAGAGGAGTGGTCCTTCAATGCCCCAGTGTAGGGGAATGCCTGGGTGGGGAGATGGGAGGGAGTGGGTAGGTGTGTTTATCCTCTCATAGAGGCAGGGGAGGGGGAAGATATAGGGAATTCCAGGGGGGAAATCAGAAAAGGGGATAACATTTGAAATGTAAATAAAGAAAATATCAAATAAAAAAGGGGGGAGAAGAACCTTGGTTCCCCAGGAAATTAAGGAATATCCCCCAATGCCATGCAGAAAGTGAACAAATAAATATGGGACTTGGGGTAGTCCAATTTAGAAGTCAATGGTCTTCTTAAGCATTAGTGTTTACTTGAATTTATAAAACCACTGGGGTTCAGTGAGCTATAGCCCACATACCAAATGTTGCCAGCTGTATGCTTTGTCAATAAAATTTTATTGGAACACACACACACACACACACACACACACACACACACACACACACATGCACACACACAAAAGGGGGAAGAATTAGTGTTTTGATAAATTATGTAATTGAATGCTTAGGAAACATTTCTTTCCCTTAGCATTTCACAAGACAGGTTAGCATATTAAAGTTAAAAACTGCTGCAATAGAAATTTATTTAGTTTTATTTGGCCCTTACTTAAGCTGAACAAATAAATATTAAGTGCATCTACGTATGCTGCCCTAGCTCTGAGAGAAGAAATTGTTAATTTTCTCCTTTTCCTACCTGCAGTGCTGGGATTCCAGTGTGTGTCACAATGGCTGGTTTATAAAGCACTAGGGATTGGGTATATGTGCATGTTAGGAATGCACCCTACAGATTGATCTACATCCCCAGTCTTTAGTTCTGTATGTTCTTATTGCTCACACTCTGGTATAGGAGACATCTTTGTCAAGGAGAACCTACATTCCAGCCTCACACAGATTCCAATCTATATTTGTCCCCGGAAAACTTCTGATTTTGGTTACCTCTTGGCACCTCATTAAAAATAGTTTCTTTTTTTTTTTTTTTGTCTGTCCTGGTTTATGCTAATCATGGACACAAAAAATACCCTTGCACTGTTGTAGGTCATATATCACGGGAACTGGATGTGACTGTTCCACAGGTCTATAATGATATTTATGGGTCTTTGTAATTCTCTTCTCCTCCATACTTAGCTAAAGCTATGCTGTTGGAACCGACTCATTCTTCGAGTGCATGCTGCTTTGGTAAACACTTCCTCTTAAGTCCTCAGGGCTCTGAATCCCTGACTATAGTACAGTCTGCATTTACCCCTGCAAGAAAATACAAACCACTCCACTGGGAATCATTGTCTGCTGGCATTACCACTCAATTTAGATCTTTCTACACCTTTGCAGAAACATTGGTAAAACTTTCTTTAAAGGACTTTCCTGAGCAAAATAGCAGAGTTCCCTTAGGAATAAATCATACATCACGTCTAGCAATGGGGATAACCCCAAGAAGATTTTAAGTGAGTTTATATTAATCCTGTGTTATACATGTATATTGATACTGTATATACATAATAGAAAATCAATATATACTTATGTATACAGTCTCACTGAACCTTAAATTGCAAGAAAGTATGTACTTTTTCATAAGTTTAAGAATCAGTACTATTATTCGAATGCCAAGGTTCATAGGAAAGACTATTTCAAAGTCTTAACCTTATTCTCACTATTGTGTTATCCAGTTTCAGACTTGTGTAGACCTTCTAACTGATGCTTTAAGACACCAAGTTACCTCACAGTTTCTGAAGTAGATGACATTACTTTTGTTATAAAAATTGACTGGTCTGGAAAGGTAGCTTAGTCAAATAAAGTTTAGATTTCTAGAATCCAACCTAAACAGTTGGACGCACTGGTATGTGCTTTTGATTTAAGTAATGGTAAGATGCATGGAAGAAACAGATGAGACTCTGGAAGCTTTGGGGAGGCTAGGCTAGGCTATTTGGCAAAGTTCTAGGTCAAGGAGAAGCTGTGTCTCAAACACACTGGAAACTCCTTAACCTCTGCATGCATGCCATGTGTATATGTGCACATGTCTGTAGAGAGATGGGGGAGAAGCAAATTTCATCTTCTGTCTTTATTGTTTTATACCTTTTCTAGAGCTTCAATTACTTTGTGTAGTTGCTCTACAGCTAGAGTATGGACGATTTGAGGCTGTAAGTTAGGTTCATTAGTTGAATTCTTTGTGTATGTGTCTCAGTCATTTATTAAATATATCTCTGTGATGTTTGTATTATCTTTATTTCAAAGTCAGTCGGTCTATAGATATTACTTGAATATCAGCTAGATACTCGAAATTAAAGACAATTGAGTCCTATCCTTAGGCAGATTACACTCAATAGAACATTGAATTGGTAGAAATGAGACTATCTCCTCACTTATAGCTGAAGACTCTGAGGCTTCTAGAGTTTACTCTTTGTGATGGGTTGCATATGCTTGGCCCAGCGAGTAGCATTTAGGAGGTATGGCCTTGTTGGAGTAGGTGTGTCACTGTGGGTGTGGACTTAAGACCCTCCCTCATTTTACCTACTTAGAAGTCAGTATTCCATTGGCAGCTTTCAGATGAAGATGTAGAACTCTCAGCTTAGCATGCACCATGCTTGTCTGGATGTGGCCATGATGGTAATAGACTGAAACTGTGAACCTGTAAGCCAACTCCAATTAAATTTTATCTTTATAAGAGTTATTTTGATCAATGTGAATGCTTCACTCCTTCTCTAAAAGGGGAACAAGAATACCCTTGGCAGGGAAGAGAGAGGCAAAGATTAAAACAGAGACTGAAGGAACACCCATTCAGAGCCTGCCCCACATGTGGCCCATACATATACAGCCACCCAATTAGACAAGATGGATGAAGCAAAGAAGTGCAGGCCGACAGGAGCCGGATGCAGATCGCTCCTGAGAGACACAGCCAGAATACAGCAAATACAGAGGCGAATGCCAGCAGCAAACCACTGAACTGAGAATAGGACCCCCATTGAAGGAATCAGAGAAAGAACTGGAAGAGGTTGAAGGGGCTCAAGACCCCATATGTACAACAATGCCAAGCAACCAGAGCTTCCAGGGACTAAGCCACTACCTAAAGACTAAACATGGACTAACCTTGGACTCTGACCTCATAGGTAGCAATGAATATCCTAGTAAGAGCACCAGTGGAAGGGGAAGCCCTGGGTCCTGCTAAGACTGAACCCCCAGTGAACTAGACTGTTTGGGGGAGGGCGGCAATGGGGGGATGGTTGGGAGGGGAACACCCATAAGGAAGGGGAGGGGGGAGGGGGATGTTTGCCCGGAAACCAAAGAATTATTATTAAGTATTAAATAAATTAAAAAAAAAAGAGTTGCTTTGATCATGGTGTCTGTTCACAGCAGTAAAACCCTAACTGAGACACTGTTTATAGTTCACTAGCTAATCAGGCCGTATGCAAGCCTGAAACTCACCTGACTCCAGGTTCATATTCTTCTTTACAATGTAAGTTTAAGTTGTCCAGCTTATGCAGTTCTGGGAATTGTTCCTGAGTTTGCTTGGAAGAAATAACTTACTAAGTTTAGGGTGGGGCAACAGTGTCAAGGGCATGTTTAATCAAAAGATTATACTTCGTTGATTAGGAAATCTTCCTTACCACGTTTCAGACTTAGAATTTTAAAAAAATAGTAATAAAATAATAAAGACCAACTTTGTCTCCTGATCTGACATAATTAAAAAAAATCCTTCTACCAAATATGTGGTTACCAAACACTCAGTGTCATTTAGTGAAGAACAGTGGTCCCTGGGAGATGGGAAATAAATGGGGTAAGCTGTATGATAATAAGTTCTAGCTCTTTGCACAGAGGATGTGTGTATATGTGATTTTGTGTGTGTGTGTGTGTGTGTGTGTGTGTGTGTGTGTGTGCATCTGCATGTGTGCACTCATGGGTGGGATCCAATGACTGAGCTCTTTCCTTGCAGCCATCTTAAATTAAGGAACCAGAGATATGCATTAGGTAGCCAATGAGGAAAGAATGTCACAAAAATGTCACAGAATTTGGGAAGGATATGGATATCTCACTTACCAATGTTAAACAATGGCTTTCTTAGAAAATAATCTGAAGAAAGAAACATTTAGGAGAATTAGAGGATACAATCATCTGATGGAATATATGAAAGGATTTGCTATAACCATATATGTCATATATGAAATACATGACAAGATTTGACTTAACCATACATACAATGGCTCTAGACTGAATGAATGCTGCTCAAGATGCACCAGGAAAACATTTAAAAGCAAGGTTCAAAAGGGTTTGATACTTTCTTTATAATGGCCTGATTTTCAGACCAAAATTCAAATAAAGTACAAGAAATAAAATGAAACAGAAGCATGTACCTATAAGTAGAGTATTCAGGAAATGACTTCAGTGCCAACATGAACTAGATAATTAGTTCAAGGCCTACCCTAATTCCCCTTAGGCACCCACAACAAAGATCTCCTCAGACACCAACACCAAAACCCACAAATAAACAATATGAACAGAAGGAGGAGGAGGAAGAGGAAGAGCAGGAGAGGGAGGAAGAGGAGATGATGAAAATGGTGAAGAGGACAAGGAGGTGTAGGAACAACAACAACATCATCATCAACAATAAAAGAAATGACTCAAACCAAACCAAACCATCACCACCAGAAAATATAATGTCAGCCATTAAATTAAACATGTATCATGCAAATGAAAGACATGGGTAGAATGGGTGAACATGTGAAAGTCATTGTGTATATATGTTATGATATGTACCATTTTTTTCTCCAACTTTAAAGTTGCCATCATGGTTATTTTGAAGCAGAGACATGGTAGTATCTTGTGAAACATTTGGCTCACAATCACATCAGTAAAATAAACAGATGTACAGGGCAGAGGGCAATTAGTTTTCTTATTGCTTTAACAAAATACCTAACAAATCAACCTAAGAAATATTTATTTTGGCTCATACATTTCATCATAGAGGGGATGGCTGATGTTAGGAACATGAAGGGTTATTCCCATTATACCTGCAGGGCAAAGAGGGATGAACATTGCTATATATTTTTCTTCTTTTATTCAGCCTGAGACCCATTCAAGGTAGGTCTTTCCCATTCAGATCAACCTCTTGGGTAACACTTTCAGATACATGCAAAAGGTATATTTCCTTATTGATTCCAAATCTAGTCAAGTTGATAATGACAAGTATCCATAATAAGTCTACTCTGGTCAACCCGACACCTGAATATATCACCCGCAAGCCCCAACATTCTACTCATTATCTTTAAAGGCTCACTGCCATCTCATAATGAGAATGTACTTAGTTAACCTTTAAGAGTACCCAAAATCGGGGCTGGGGATTTAGCTCAGTGGTAGAGCGCTTACCTAGGAAGCGCAAGGCCCTGGGTTCGGTCCCCAGCTCCGAAAAAAAGAACCAAAAAAAAAAAAAAAAAAGAGTACCCAAAATCTTCAAAGCTCTAGTGTTCAAAACCCAAAAGGTCCAAGTCTTTCCTAAGACTTAAACTTATTTCTCAAATATGAGATTATACAACAAAACAAACAAAAAACAAAACCAACCAACCAAGCAACCAACCAAGCAACCAGCCAACCAAAGTTATGAATTTCCAGTGTATTTACCATTCCAAAAGGGAGATATCTTTTGGACCAGCAAGGAAAAACTTGACAAAATGAGACCAAAATTTAACAGGGAAAATTCTACATGTAAAATTTTGGCATTTGGTGCTTATAAAATAATCATCTGGTCTATAATGGCCTTGAAAAGCCCTGTGTTTCTGTACCTGCTGCCTTATTCTGTTGGATCAACTCTACTGTGTCTTTATCTTTTGTTAGTATATCTTTTCCAGTATTTCCAACATCCTGAATTCTCCATTTCAACTCAGGCCTCACCTTGCTAGCAGTAATTTCTCAGGGCTTCCACATAGGGAATCTGACCCTGCCCTTACCTAATTTCAGTAGCTTTCTGGAACCTTAGTAGGAACCTCCATGATCCTGTAACTCTTGCAATTTAAATTCCCCCAAACATGTACCAACCTAAGATATAGTTTGTCTCTTTCTGGCACAGGTACTATGTGCCCTGGTGACTAAGCATGGGAAAACATTTCCTTAGGTGGCTTTTAGCAATGTTCCCACCTCAGACTCCCTCCTCTATAAAATGAATTTGTGTTTTCACAAATTGGGCCTTGTTCTTAGGTTCCTCCGTACTCAGACATGAGTGCAGAACGTGATGTTTCATTTTAATGGTGCTGCTATCTTAAAGAATCAGACTTGCTTTCTCAACATTTGCTTTGCAAATTTATTGTCTCTCATGTTTCTTTTCTTATCAAAAAGCTTATTTTTTTTATTTCTGCTCGCTATCAGTATCCATCTGATAAAATAGCAGATTTAGCTATGCCACAGCCCAAGGCTATATTGTCTTGAAATTTCCTCCAGCAAATGAATTAGCCTATCACTTTTGAGTTTAGCCTCACTTAAATTCTCAGAACACGAGCAGAATGCAGCCAGTTTCTTTGCCACAATGTAGTATGAATGGCTTCTAGCCGAATTTCTGAGAGTCTGTGTTCTCCTATTAATGTCATGATCCCAGACTTTGTTGTTTGCTTTACTTAGCATTTTGGTCATCTAGTCACCCAACAAACTGTCTCATGAACTTCTAATTATAGCATTTAGGACTTCTCTACACTGCAAATCCAAACATTCCAAACCATTTCTGAATATCTTTGAATGATGAATGACATGTCAAAAATAACCCCACTCTTAATGCCAAATTTCTATATTAGTTTCTTTTCCTGATACTCATAAAAGTGACTAATTGTCAACTTGACAAAAATCTAGAATTTTGTAGGAGATGAGCCTCTGGGCTTGCCTTGGGGATATTGTCTTGATTATGTTAACTGACATGGAAAGACAAACCTCAATTGTGGGTGAGATTTAATGTGTGTTAGTGGAATATAGGGTTCATATCCCCATGTCTTCTTCACACTGATGGATTTCCTCTCAAACTGTGAGCCAAATTAAACCTTTCCTTTTGGTTTTGGTTTACCTTCCTGTTTCTGTGGTAAATATTTTAACAAAAGCAACTTAAGGGAGAAAAAATGTTTTTACTTGGAATTCCAAGATATAGTCCATATTGCTTGGAAGATAAGTCACCATGAGCTAAAAGCACATGGTCACATTACTGCTCTGGTCAGAAGAAGAGAATAATAAAAATGTGCTACTGAAACATGCTTCTCACACTGTAACTGAACTCTACACATAAGGAAAAGACTGAAAATGAAGATCAACCATCAGGGGCTGGAGAAATGGCTTGGTGGTTAAGAGCATTGACTGTTCTTTCCGAGGTCCTGAGTTCAATTCCCAGTAACCACATGGTGGACACCACCACTTAATGGGATTTGATGCTCTGTTCCGGTGTGTCAGAAAAGAAAATCATATTATTTTTTATTGGATATTTTATTTACTTACATTACAAATGTTATCTCCTGTCCCAGTTTCCCCTCTGGACACTCCTATCCCATTCTCCCTCCCCTTGCTTCTATGAGGGTGCTCCCCCACCCAACTAAACACTCCTACCTCTCTGCACTGAGATTGCACTACACTGGGGCATCGAGCCTTCCTGAGACCAAGGGCCTCTCCTCCCACTGATGTCTGACAAGGTCATTCCCTGCTATATATGCGAATGGAGCCATGGGTCCCTCCATGTGTACTCTTTGGTTGGTGGTTTAGTCCTTGGGAGCTCTGGGGGGGGTTCTGGTTGGTTTGTATTTTTGTTCTTCCTATGGGGTGCAAATCCCTTCAGCACATTCAGTCCTTTTTCTAACTCCTCCATAGCGGTCCATGTGCTCAGTCCAATGGCTGACTGTGAACATCTGCCTCTGTATTTGTCAGACTCTTACAGAGCCTCTCAGGAGACAGCTATATTAGACTCCCGACAGTAAGTACTTTTTGGCATCCATAATAGTGTTTGGGTTTGGTGTCTGTATAGGGGATGAATCCCCTGATGAGGCAATCTTTGGATAGTCTTTCCTTCAGTCTCTGCTCCACATTTTGTTTCCATATTTCCTCTCTTGAGTATTTTGTTTCCCCTTCTGGAAAAGACTGAAGCATCCACACATTGATCTTCCTTCTTCTTTAGTTTCCTATGATCTGTGAATTGTATCTTGATTATTCCCAGGTTTTGGGCTAATATCCATTTATCAGTGAATGCATACCATGTGTGTTCTTTTGTGACTGAGTTACCTCACTTAGGATAATAATTTCTAGTTCCATCCATTTGCCTAAGACTTTCATAAGGTCATTGTTTTTAATGGCTGAGTAGTACTCCATTGTATAAATGTACCACATTGTCTGTATCCATTCCTCCATTGAGTGACAACTGGGTTGTTTCCAGCTTCTGGCTCTTATACATAAGGCTACTATGAACATAGTGGAACATTTGTCCTTGTTATATGTTGGAGCATCTTTTAGGTGTATGCCCAGGAATGGTAAATCTGGGTCCTCAAGTAGTACTATTCCTAATTTTCTAAGAATCCTCCAGACTGATTTCCGGAGTGGTTGTATCAGCTTGCAATCCCACCAGCAGTGGAAGAGTGTTCCTCTTTCTCTACATCTTTGTCAGGAGGTGCTGTCACCTGAGTTTTTAATCTTAGCTGACTGTTCTGACTGGTGTGAAGTGGAATCTCAGGGTTGTTTTGATTTACATTTCCATGATGACTAAGGATGTTGAACATTTCCTTAAGTGCTTCTCAGTCATACTAGATTCCTCACTTGATAATTCTCTGTTTAGTTCTGTACCCAATGTTTAATAGAATTATTTGTTTCTCTGGAGTTTAACATCTTGAGTTCTTTGTGTATTTTAGATGTTATCTCTCTATCTGATGCAGTGTTAGTGAAGATCTTTTCCCCATCTGTGGGTTAAAATTTTGTCTTAATGACGGTGTATGATTGATTTTTGAGAAGATAACATGAGGTGCTGAGAAATTATATGCCTTTGTTTTAGGGTGAAATATTCTATAGATATCTGTTAAATCCATTTGGTTCATAACTTCATTTAGTTTTAGTGTGTCTCTGTTTAGTTTCTGTTTCCATGATCTGTCCTTTGGTGAGAATGGGGTGTTGAAATCTCCTACTACTATTGTATGAGTTTCAATGTATGTTCAAAATATAGATGTTCATCTTGGTTGATTTTTCTTTTGATGAGTATGTATTGTCATTCCCCATCTTTTTTAATAACTTTTGGTTGAAAGTTTATGTTGTTGGATATTAGAATGGCTACTTCAGCTTGTTTCTTGGGACCATTTGCTTGGAAATTTTTTCCCCAGCCTTTTATTTTGAGGTAATGTCTGTCTTTGTCTCTGAGATGTGTTTCCTGTATGCAGCAAAATGCTGGATCCTGTTTTCATATCCAGTCTGTTTGCCTATGTCTTTTTATTGGGGAATTGAGTCCAGTGATTATGAAAGATATTAGAGACCAATGATTGTTGGTTCCTGTTATTTTGTTGTTAGAAGTGGATTATCTTTGTGTGCTTCTCTTCTTTTGAGTTTGTTGTGAAAAGATTAATTTCTTGCTTTTTCATTCTGTGTATTGGACTTTTCCTTCCATTATCCTCCGTAGGGCTGGATTAATGGAAAGATATTGTTAAATTTGGTTTTGTCTTACAATACCTGAGTTTTTTGATCTATGTTAATCGTGAGTTTTGCTGGGTATAGTAGCCTGGGCTGGCATTTTTGTTCTGTTATGGTCTGTATGACATCTGCCCAGAATCTTCTGACTTTCAGAGTCTCTGTTGAGGAGTCTGGTATAATTCTGATAGGATTGCCTTTATGTAACTTGATGATTTTACCTTATTGCTTTCAATATTCTTTCTCTGTTCTGTGCATTTGGTGTTTTAAAAATTATGCGATGACAAGAATTTCTTTTTTTGGTTCCATCTGTTTGGTGTTCTGTAGGCTTCTTCTATATTTATGGGCATTTATTCCTTTAGGGAAATTTTCTTCTATAGTTTTGTTGAAGATGTTTACTGGCCCTTTGAGTTGGGAATCTTCACTCTCTTCTGTACCTGTGATTCTCAGGTTCTGTGTTTTTATTGTATCATGGATTTCTTGAATGTTTGAGATAGAAGCTTTTCTTTCTTTCTTTTTTTTTTTTTTTGTATTTTCCTTGACTATTGTATCATTGTCTTCTATGGTATGCTCTACTGCTGAGATTCTCTCCTCTATCTCTTGTATTCTGTTGGTGATGCTTGCATCTGTGACTCCTTTTCTCTTTCCTAGGTTTTCCACAAAGTTTGTCTCCCTTTGTGTGTGTGTGTTTTTTTTAAGTATTTCTCTTTGCATTTCTAGTTACTGGGTGGTTTTGATCAATTCCTTCACCTATTTAATTTTTTAAAGGGATTTATGTGTTTCCCCTTGGATTCTACTTGTTTACTTCTGTTCTCTTGTATGTCTTTAACGGAGTTTTAAAAATGTCTTTCTTAAAGTTTTCTATCATCTTCATGAAATGAGAATTAGATTTGAATCTTTCTTTATAGGTGTATTAGGTTATCCAGAACTTGCTAGAACTGAGTTGTGATGTTGCCAAGTCAAATTGATTTCTGTTCCTTATGTTTTTATGCTTGCCTCTCACCATTTGGTTATCTGGTGTTACCTGGCTTCTCTGTCTCTGACTGGAGCCTGGCCTTCCTGTGAACCTGTAATCCTGTGATCCTGGATGTGTCAGAATACCTGGGGAGGAGAGCTGCTACTGGGGGGTGTGGGCTATGTGGGTTCATATCCAGAGCCAAGGATAGAAAATTTACTGTATGATCCATCCATTGATTTTAAATGTTTATATAAATAGAAAGATAGCTTTTATACACACACCAAATTCAGTCATGGTTTATTGTAGCAGCTTCTTCTGTAATAGTGCCAAACTGAAAGCAATCAACTGCCTACCAATAGGACCATGAATGATTTTTATGATGAATCTATATGCAACAGTTTTCTAGAACTACCATAACAAAATACTATCCATGGGTAACCACATTGGAGGCTAGAAGTTTGAAATCAAGCTATTAATTTTTTTTTATTTGTTTTCTAGCTGCTCTTCTTGGCTTGCTGATGTCTGTGTCCTCCCATGGCTTTTTCATGTGCCTATATTCTTAATGTTCATTTTATGAGGTCACTAATCATATTAGATTAGAATTCTGTCCTAATGGCCCTATGCTATCATAACTGTATCACTGAAGGCAATATCTGCAAATGTAGTCACAGGCTTATGCACTAGATTCAAGGGATCCATCGTAGCCCCTTGATTTCTAAGAATGACAACTCAGTGCGTAATTGAGTTCTACTCATCAGTAACAAAGAACGAACTACTACAGGGTAGATGGACCTCAAAATAAATAGTCTGAATAAATAGGACAAGAAAAGTTATATAGTATGTATACTTCCATTTGCACAATATTATAGATACTAGGAACTAATACGATCAGAAAATAATCATTCAGTCATGGGTTGTGTGAAGTCTAAAGGGAGATGGGGTAAAGACATGTAGGACAGAGATTTAGGAGGAAACTTGAAGGTAATAGACAATTTTCAAGATTATAGTTGTTTTGAGAATATTATTGACAAAATACTTCAGGTAATGCATTTGAAACATGTATGGGTTATTAAATTTTACTTAAAACATTTTTTAAAAGTTGGAAAATTATAAGCATGTTACCATTGTTATAAACATCATTTCACCTTATTTCTTACTGCTACTTTGTTATAATAACACTAATAATAAAAAATAGCTACCAAAAGAAGCTTCTGGTTTGAATGAATTACCTATTTTATTTTTTGGTCTGTTTTGCATCTCCTGTTTTGCCCATGCTCACAAATCTTCTTCTATTGGAAGAAGAATGTACAGTCTTTAGTATATGGTCTCTTTGTGTTGTAATAATGCAGATGATGGAGGAAGTCTGCTCCAGTGGTCACGGTTCATTGGCTGACAGGAAGGGAGAGCATTTAAGCCTCATTGGGCCTTGGGGGTTTTCTTCCTTTTTTTTTTTTTTTTATTAACTTGAGTATTTCTTATATACGTTTCGAGTATTATTCCCTTTCCCGGTTTCCAGGCAAACATCCCCCTAATCCCTCACCTTCCCCTTCTTTATGGGTGTTCCCCTCCCCATCCTCCCCCCATTGCCGCCCTCCCCCCAACAATCTAGTTCACTGGGGGTTCAGTCTTAACAGGACCCAGGGCTTCCCCTTCCACTGGTGCTCTTAATAGGATATTCATTGCTACCTATGAGGTCAGAGTCCATGGTCAGTCCATGTATAGTCTTTAGGTAGTGGCTTAGTCCCTGGAAGCTCTGGTTGCTTGCCATTGTTGTACATAAGGGGGCTTGAGCCCCTTCAAGCTCTTCCAGTTCTTTCTCTGAATTCTTCAATAGGGGTCCTATTCTCAGTTCAGTGGTTTGCTGCTGGCATTCGCCTCTGTATTTGCTGTATTCTGGCTGTGTCTCTCAGGAGCGATCTGCATCCGGCTCCTGTCGGTCTGCACTTCTTTGCTTCATCTATCTGGTCTAATTGGATGGCTGTATATGTGTGGGCCACATGTGGGGCAGGCTCTGAATGGGTGTTCCTTCTGTGTCTGTTTTAATCTTTGCCTCTCTATTCCCTGCCACGGGTATTCTTATTCCCCTTTTAAAGAAGGAGTGAAACATTCACATTTTGATCATCTGTCTTTAGTTTCATGTGTTCTAGGCATCTAGGGTAATTCAAGCATTTGGGCTAATAGCCACTTATCAATGAGTGCATATCATGTGTGTTTTCCTGTGATTGGGTTACCTCACTCAGGATGATATTTTCCAGTTCCGAACATTTGCCCTCGAATTTCATAAAGTCATTGTTTTTGATAGCTGAGTAATATTCCATTGTGTAGATGTACCACATTTTCTGTATCCATTCCTCTGTTGAAGGGCATCTGGGTTCTTTCCAGTTTCTGGCTATTATAAATAAGGCTGCGATGAACATAGTGGAGCACGTGTCTTTTTTATATGTTGGGGCATCTTGTGGGTATATGCCCAAGAGAGGTATAGCTGGATCCTCAGGCAGTTCAATGTCCAATTTTCTGAGGAACCTCCAGACTGATTTCCAGAATGGTTGTACCAGTCTGCAACCCCACCAACAATGGAGGAGTGTTCCTCTTTCTCCGCATCCTTGCCAGCATCTGCTGTCACCTGAGTTTTTGATCTTAGCCATTCTCACTGGTGTGAGGTGAAATATAAGGGTTGTTTTGATTTGCATTTCCCTTATGACTAAAGGTGTTGAAAATTTCTTTAGGTGTTTCTCAGCCATTCGGCATTCCTTAGCTGTGAATTCTTTGTTTAGTTCTGAACCCCATTTTTTTTTATTAACTTGATTATTTCTTATATACATTTCAAGTGTTATTCCCTTTCCCGGTTTCCGGGCAAACATCCCCCTCCCCCCTCCCCTTCCTTATGGGTGTTCCCCTCCCAACCCTCCCCCATTGCCGCCCTCCCCCCATAGGCTAGTTCACTGGGGGTTCAGTCTTAGCAGGACCCAGGGCTTCCCCTTCCACTGGTGCTCTTACTAGGATATTCATTGCTACCTATGGGGTCAGAGTCCAGGGTCAGTCCATGTATAGTCTTTAGGTGGTGGCTTAGTCCCTGGAAGCTCTGGTTGCTTGACATTGTTGTACTTTTGGGGTCTCGAGCCCCTTCAACCTCTTCCAGTTCTTTCTCTGATTCCTTCAACGGGGGACCTATACTCAGTTCAGTGGTTTGCTGCTGGCATTCGCCTCTGTATTGGCTGTATTCTGGCTGTGTCTCTCAGGAGAGATCTACATCCGGCTCCTGTCGGTCTGCACTTCTTTGCTTCATCCATCTTGTCTAATTGGGTGGCTGTATATGTATGGGCCACATGTGGGGCAGGCTCTGAATGGGTGTTCCTTCAGTCTCTGTTTTAACCTTTGCCTCTCTCTTCCCTGCCAAGGGTATTCTTTTTCCTCATTTAAAGAAGGAGTGAAGCATTCACATTTTGATCATCTGTCTTGAGTTTCGTTTGTTCTAGGCATCTAGGGTAATTCAAGCATTTGGGCTAATAGCCACATATCAATGAGTGCATACCATGTATGTCTTTCTGTGATTGGGTTAGCTCACTCAGGATGATATTTTCCAGTTCCAACCATTTGCCTACGAATTTCATAAATTCGTTTTTGATAGCTGAGTAATATTCCATTGTGTAGATGTACCACATTTTCTGTAAACATTCCTCTGTTGAAGGGCATCTGGGTTCTTTCCAGTTTCTGGCTATTATAAATAAGGCTGCGATGAACATAGTGGAGCATGTGTCTCTTTTATATGTTGAGGCATCTTTTGGGTATATGCCCAAGAGAGGTATAGCTGGATCCTCAGGCAGTTCAATATCCAATTTTCTGAGGAACCTCCAGACTGATTTCCAGAATGGTTTTACCAGTCTGCAACCCCACCAACAATGGAGGAGTGTTCCTCTTTCTCCACATCCTCGCCAGCATTTGCTGTCACCTGAGTTTTTTTTTTTACTTGACACACAAGCATTTTATTTTCAAAACTAAAATGTGCAGACATACATATTTGTATGTAAGTGAACGCATCTTTAAAAAAGTCTTAAAAACCATAACCTATCCTGTGCCAGCAAGGCAAAGGCAAGCAGGCAAAGAGCAAAAGCTTCCTTCTCCCCTGTCCTTACATAAGCTTCCAGCAGAGGGTGTGGCCCAGATTAAAAGAGTGGGTAGTCACCCCACCTCTGTACCAAAGACGTTTCTTCCTAACTCAAAGGTTCAGATTGGGTCTTCTTACTTTACATTAAGCAACAACAACAAAATCCCTCCCAGGTGTGCCTGCCATTATTGGGTTTTCCTTCCAGATAGAGTTAGGGTGACAACCAAGAATAGCCATTACACCTGGCTCTGCCTTTTTGAAGCAAAGTATGTTACATGATCTTGCTGTCCATTGGAGATTAATGTTTAGAGATTTGAGGTTTCTATAGCATTGGGATTTTAAAAGATTTGGGGGGATCTTTGAAACTTGTTATAGTATGAAATTTTCTTGGGTGAAGAATGACTTCAACCCGTAGGCTGCACAGGGCCACCAAGTGTTGCCTTCTAGCTCCTTGAGCAGCAAGTCACCTGGGACCACAGTCCCAGAAACAGAGCAGTAAACTCATGGTAGAGAGAATGCAGCTCCAACACGGCTGAAACATACTTGACAGAGAGTCTTAGATCAGTACAGGGCTGAGCAAACCACTTCATGACCTGCTAGTGCATGGGATCAGAGTTCTTGGTGTATTTTAGCACAGCAGAGTCTATCATTCACTCTCTGTTCATTAAGAGCCCAAGCACAGCAGAGGACAGGACAGGTACGGGCAGCTCCTCCCACAAGCCTCTGTACAGCATAGCTGGATTCTCTTTGAAAAAAATTGTTACTTAGGTTGCATCCAAACTGTGTTCTTATTCATTTTTCATGTTTATTGATTTATTTTTATTAAGTACTGCTTCACTAGTCACTCCATATTCCAGGACATCTGTCATGCCAAGAAGTTCTCCACTATGAACCCACCACCCGACTCAAGGCTAGCAGATTAGTGGTACAGAGAGTCACCTGAGTTTTTGATCTTAGCCATTCTCACTGGTGTGAGGTGAAATCTCAGGGTTGTTTTGATTTGCATTTCCCTTATGACTAAAGATGTTGAACATTTCTTTAGGTGTTTCTCAGCCATTCGGCATTCCTCAGCTGTGAATTCTTTGTTTAGCTCTGAACCCCATTTTTTAATAGGGTTATTTGTTTCCCTGCGGTCAAACTTCTTGAGTTCTTTGTATATTTTGGATATAAGGCCTCTATTTGTTGTAGGATTGGTAAAGATCTTTTCCCAATCTGTTGGTTGCCGTGAACCCCATTTTTTAATAGGGTTATTTGTCTCCCTGCGGTCTAACTTCTTGAGTTCTTTGTATATTTTGGATATAAGGCCTCTATCTGTTGTAGGATTGGTAAAGATCTTTTCCCAATCTGTTGGTTGCCGTTTTGTCCTAACCACAGTGTCCTTTGCCTTACAGAAGCTTTGCAGTTTTATGAGATCCCATTTGTCGATTCTTGATCTTAGAGCATAAGCCATTGGTATTTTGTTCAGGAAATTTTTTCCAGTGCCCATGTGTTCCAGATGCTTCCCTAGTTTTTCTTCTATTAGTTTGAGTCTATCTGGTTTGATGTGGAGGTCCTTGATCCACTTGGACCTAAGCTTTGTACAGGGTGATAAGCATGGATCGATCTGCACTCTTCTACATGTTGACCTCCAGTTGAACCAGCACCATTTGCTGAAAATGCTGTCTTTTTTCCATTTGATGGTTTTGGCTCCTTTGTCAAAAATCAAGTGCCCATAGGTGTGTGGGTTCATTTCTGGGTCTTCAATTCTGCTCCATTGGTCTATCTGTCTGTCTCTGTACCAATACCACGCAGTTTTTATCACTATTGCTCTGTAAAACTGCTTGAGTTCAGGGATAGTGATTCCCCCTGAAGTCCTTTTATTGTTGAGGATAGTTTTAGCTATCCTGGTTTTTTTTTTTATTCCAGATGAATTAGCAAATTGTTCGGTCTACCTCCTTGAAGAATTGGATTGGTATTTTGATGGGGATTGCACTGAATCTGTAGATTGCTTTTGGTAAAATGGCCATTTTTACTATATTAATCCTGTAAATCCATGAGCATGGGAGATCTTTCCATCTTCTGAGGTCTTGTTCAATTTCTTTCTTCAGAATCTTGAAGTTCTTATTCTACAAATCTTTTACTTGCTTGATTAAAGTCACAGTGAGGTACTTTATATTATTTGGGTCTATTATGAAGGGTGTCGTTTCCCTAATTTCTTTCTCGGCTTGTTTCTCTTTTGTGTAGAGGAAGGCTACTGATTCATTTGAGTTAATTTTATACCCAGCCACTTTGCTGAAGTTGTTTATCAGCTTTAGTAGTTCTCTGGTGGAACTTTTAGGATCACTTAAATGTACTATCATATCATCTGCAAATAGTGATATTTTGACTTCTTCTTTTCCCATCTGTATCCCCTTGACCTCCTTTTGTTGTCTGATTGCTCTGGCTAGAACTTCAAGAACTATATTGAATAAGTAGGGAGAGCATGGGCAGCCTTGTCTAGTCCCTGATTTTAGTAGGATTGCTTCAAGTTTCTCTCCATTTAGTTTAAGGTTAGCAACTGGTTTGCTGTATATGGCTTTTACTATGTTTAGGTATGGGCCTTGAATTCCTATTCTTTCCAGGACTTTTATCATGAAGGGGTGTTGAATTTTGTCAAATGCTTTCTCAGCATCTAATGAAATGATCATGTGGTTTTGTTCTTTCAGTTTTCTTATATAATGCATCATGTTGATGGTTTTCTGTATATTAAACCATCCCTGCATGCCTGGGATGAAGCCTACTTGATCATGGTGGATGTTTGTTTTGATGTGCTCTTGGATTCGGTTTGCCAGAATTTTATTGAGTATTTTTGCGTCAATATTCATAAGGGAAATTGGTCTGAGGTTCTCTTTCTTTGTTGGGTCTTTGTGTGGCTTAGGTATAAGAGTAATTGTGGCTTCATAGAAGGAATTCGGTAGTGCTCTATCTGTTTCAATTTTGTGGAATAGTTTGGATAATATTGGTATGAGGTCTTCTATGGGGGTCTGATAGAATTCTGCACTAAACCCGTCTGAACCTGGGCTCTTTTTGGTTGGGAGACCTTTAATGACTGCTTCTATTTCCTTAGGAGTTATGGGGTTGTTTAACTGGTTTATCTGTTCCTGATTTAACTTCGGTACCTGGTATCCGTCTAGGAAATTGTCCATTTCCTGCAGATCTTCACGCTTTGTTGAATATAGGCTTTTATAGTAAGATCTGATGATTTTTTGAATTTCCTCTGAATCTGTAGTTATGTCTCCCTTTTCATTTCTGATTTTGTTAAGTTGGACACACTCTCTGTGTCCTCTCGTTAGTCTGGCTAAGGGTTTATCTATCTTGTTGATTTTCTCAAAGAACCAAGTTTTGGTTCTGTTGATTCTTTCTATGGTCCTTTTTGTTTCTACTTGGTTGATTTCAGCTCTGAGTTTGATTATTTCCTGCCTTCTACTCCTCCTGGGTGTATTTGCTTCTTTTTGTTCTAGAGCTTTTAGGTGTGCTTTCAAGCTGCTGACATATGCTCTTTCCTGTTTCTTTCTGCAGGCACTCAGCGCTATGAGTTTTCCTCTTAGCACAGTTTTCATTGTGTCCCATAAGTTTGGGCATGTTGTACCTTCATTTTCATTAAATTCTAAAAAGTTTTTAATTTCTTTCTTTATTTCTTCCTTGACCAGGTTATCCTTGAGTAGAGCATTGTTCAATTTCCACGTATATGTGGGCATTCTTCCCTTATTGTTATTGAAGACCAGCTTTAGGCTGTGGTGGTCTGATAGCATGCATGGGATTATTTCTATCTTTCTGTACCTGTTGAAGCCCGTTTTTTGACCAATTATATGGTCAATTTTGGAGAAAGTACCATGAGGAGCTGAGAAGAAGTTATATCCTTTTGCTTTAGGATAGAATGTTCTATAAATATCCGTTAAGTCCATTTGTCTCATGACTTCTCTTAGTCTGTCTACGTCTCTGTTTAATTTCTGTTTCCATGATCTGTCCATTGATGAGAGTGGGGTGTTGAAATCTCCCACTATTATTGTGTGAGGTGCAATTTGTGTTTTGAGCTTTAGTAAGGTTTCTTTTACATATGTAGGTGCCCTTGTATTTGGGGCATAGATATTTAGGATTGAGAGTTCATCTTGGTGGATTTTTCCTTTGATGAATATGAAGTGTCCTTCCTTATCTTTTTTGATGACTTTTAGTTGAAAATTGATTTTATTTGATATTAGAATGGCTACTCCAGCTTACTTCTTCTGACCATTTGCTTGGAAAGTTGTTTTCTAGCCTTTCACTCTGAGGTAGTGTCTGTCTTTGTCCCTGAGGTGTGTTTCCTGTAGGCAGCAGAATGCAGGGTCCTCATTGCGTATCCAGTTTGTTAATCTATGTCTTTTTATTGGGGAGTTGAGTCTATTGATGTTGAGAGATATTAAGGAATAGTGATTATTGCTTCCTGTTATATTTATATTTGGATATGAGGTTATGTTTGTGTGCTTTTCTTCTCTTTGTTTTGTTCCCAAGACGATTAGTTTCTTGCTTCTTCTAGGGTATAGCTTGCCTCCTTCTGTTGGGCTTTACCCTTTATTATCCTTTGTAGTGCTGGATTTGTAGAAAGATATTGTGTAAATTTGGTTTTGTCATGGAATATCTTGGTTTCTCCATCTATGTTAATTGAGAGTTTTGCAGGATACAGTAACCTGGGCTGGCATTTGTGTTCTCTTAGGGTCTGTATGACATCTCTCCAGGATCTTCTGGCCTTCATAATTTCTGCCGAAAAGTCTGGTGTGATTCTGATAGGTCTGCCTTTATATGTTACTTGCCCTTTTTCCCTTACTGCTTTTAATATTCTTTCTTTATTTTGTGCATTTGGTGTTTTGACTATTATGTGGCAGGAGGTGTTTCTCTTCTGGTCCAATCTATTTGGATTTTTGTAGGCTTCTTGTATGCCTATGGGTATCTCTTTTTTTAGGTAAGGGAAGTTTTCTTCTATGATTTTGTTGAAGATATTTACTGGTCCTTTGAGCTGGGAGTCTTCACTCTCTTCTATACCTATTATCCTTATGTTTGATCTCATTGAGTCCTGGATTTCCTGTATGTTTTGGACCAGTAGCTTTTTCTGCTTTACATTATCTTTGACAGTTGAGTCAATGATTTATGGAATCTTCTGCTCCTGAGATTCTCTCTTACATCTCTTGTATTCTGTTGGTGAAGCTCATATATATAGCTCCTGGTCTCTTCTTTGGTTTTCTATATCCATGTGTTCTTTCTTGATTGCTTCTATTTCCATTTTTAATTCCTTCAACTGTTTGCTTGTGTTTTCCTGGAATTCTTTCAGGGATTTTTGTGACTCCTCTCTATGGGCTTCTACTTGTTTATTTATTTTTTCCTGGAATTCATTCAGGGATTTTTGTGACTCCTCTCTATGGGCTTCTACTTGTTTATTTATGTTTTCCTGGAATTCTTTCAGGTATTTTTGCGATTCCTCTCTTTAGGCTTCTACTTGTTCTCTAAGGGAGTTCTTCACGTCTTTCTTGAAGTCCTCCAGTATCATGATCAAATATGATTTTGAAACTAGATCTTGCTTTTTTGGTGTTTTTGGATATTCCGTGTTTGCTTTGGTGGGAGAATTGGGCTCCGATGATGCCATGTAGTCTTGGTTTCTGTTGCTTGGGTTCCTTCGCTTGCCTCTCGCCATCATATTATCTCTAGTGTTACTTTGTTCTACTATTTCTGACAGTGGCTAGAGTGTCCTATATGCCTGTGTGTCAGAAGTGCTGTAGACCTGTTTTCCTGTTTTCTTTCAGCCAGTTATGGGGACAGAGTGTTCTGCTTTCGGGTGTGTAGTTTTTCCTATCTACAGGTCTTCAGCTGTTCCTGTGGGCCTGTGTCTGGAGTTCACCAGGCAGGTCACTTGCAGCAGAAAAGTTGATATTACCTGTGGTTCTGAGGCTCAAGTTTGCTCGTGGGGTGTTGCTTATGAGCTCTCCGCGGAGGCAGCAGCCAGGAAGATATGCGCCACCCTCTCCGGGAGCTTCCGTGCACCAGGGTTCCAGATCGCATTTGGTGTTTTCCTCTGGCGTCAGAGATGTGTGCAGAGTGCAGTCTCTTCTGGTTTGCCAGGCATGTCTGCCTCTCTGAAGGTTTAGCTCTCCCTCCCACGGGATTTGGGTGCAGAGAACTGTTTATCCGGTCGGTCCCTTCAAGTTCTGGTGGTGACTTAGACGCAGTGGGTCTGCTGCTCCTGGGCCCTCCTCTACAGGGACCCAGAGGCCTTATACAGTTTCCTCTTGGGCCAGGGATATGAGCAGGGGTGCGTAGTGTTGGTGGTTTCTGCTCTGCAGCCTCAGGAGTGCCCACCTGACCAAGTTGTGAGGTCTCTCTCCCAAGGGGTTTGGGAGCAGAGAGCTGCTGCGGGCAAGGATCTGCCGGTTTGGCACTCCTCCCCCCCAAACCCCCACTAAATACCGGAAGTGCCCGGTCCTAGAGGTATTTTGCCTCTGTGTGTCTTGAGTTCACCAGGCAGGTCGCTTGCAGCAGAAAAGTTGTTCTTACCTGTGGTTCCGAGGCTCAAGTTTGCTGGTGGGGTGCTGCCTACAATCTCTCTATGGGGGCAGCAACCAGTAAGATCTGCGCCGCCCTCTCCGGGAGCTTCCGTGCACCAGGGTTCCAGATGGCATTTGGTGTTTTCCTCTGGCGTCAGAGATGTGTGCAGAGTGCAGTCTCTTCTGGTTTCCCAGGCATGTCTGCCTCTCTGAAGGTTTAGCTCTCCCTCCCACAGTATTTGGGTGCAGAGAACTGTTTATCCGGTAGGTCCCTTCCAGTTCTGGCGGTGTCCGGGGGTTTTCTTCTTCTTCTTTTTTTTTTTTTGTTTTTTTTTTATTTTTTTTTTTATTTTTTATTTTTATTAACTTGAGTATTTCTTATATACATTTCGAGTGTTATTCCCTTTCCCGGTTTCCGGGCAAACATCCCCCTCCCCCTCCCCTTCCTTATGGGTGTTCCCCTCCCAACCCTCCCCCCATTGCACCCCTCCCCCCATAGACTAGTTCACTGGGGGTTCAGTCTTAGCAGGACCCAGGGCTTCCCCTTCCACTGGTGCTCTTACTAGGATATTCATTGCTACCTATGGGGTCAGAGTCCAGGGTCAGTCCATGTATAGTCTTTAGGTGGTGGCTTAGTCCCTGGAAGCTCTGGTTGCTTGACATTGTTGTACTTTTGGGGTCTCGAGCCCCTTCAACCTCTTCCAGTTCTTTCTCTGATTCCTTCAACGGGGGACCTATACTCAGTTCAGTGGTTTGCTGCTGGCATTCGCCTCTGTATTGGCTGTATTCTGGCTGTGTCTCTCAGGAGCGATCTACATCCGGCTCCTGTCGGTCTGCACTTCTTTGCTTCATCCATCTTGTCTAATTGGGTGGCTGTATATGTATGGGCCACATGTGGGGCAGGCTCTGAATGGGTGTTCCTTCAGTCTCTGTTTTAATCTTTGCCTCTCTCTTCCCTGCCAAGGGTATTCTTTTTCCTCATTTAAAGAAGGAGTGAAGCATTCACATTTTGATCATCTGTCTTGAGTTTCGTTTGTTCTAGGGATCTAGGGTAATTCAAGCATTTGGGCTAATAGCCACTTATCAATGAGTGCATACCATGTATGTCTTTCTGTGATTGGGTTAGCTCACTCAGGATGATATTTTCCAGTTCCAACCATTTGCCTACGAATTTCATAAACTCGTTGTTTTTGATAGCTGTGTAATATTCCATTGTGTAGATGTACCACATTTTCTGTATCCATTCCTCTGTTGAAGGGCATCTGGGTTCTTTCCAGCTTCTGGCTATTATAAATAAGGCTGCGATGAACATAGTGGAGCACGTGTCTCTTTTATATGTTGAGGCATCTTTTGGGTATATGCCCAAGAGAGGTATAGCTGGATCATCAGGCAGTTCAATGTCCAATTTTCTGAGGAACCTCCAGACTGATTTCCAGAATGGTTTTACCAGTCTGCAATCCCACCAACAATGGAGGAGTGTTCCTCTTTCTCCACATCCTCGCCAGCATCTGCTGTCACCTGAGTTTTTGATCTTAGCCAATCGCACTGGTGTGAGGTGAAATCTCAGGGTTGTTTTGTTTTGCATTTCCCTTATGACTAAAGATGTTGAACATTTCTTTAGGTGTTTCTCAGCCATTCGGCATTCCTCAGCTGTGAATTCTTTGTTTAGCTCTGAACCCCATTTTTAATAGGGTTATTTGTTTCCCTGCGGTCTAACTTCTTGAGTTCTTTGTATATTTTGGATATAAGGCCTCTATCTGTTGTAGGATTGGTAAAGATCTTTTCCCAATCTGTTGGTTGCCGTTTTGTCTAACCACAGTGTCCTTTGCCTTACAGAAGCTTTGCAGTTTTATGAGATCCCATTTGTCGATTCTTGATCTTAGAGCATAAGCCATTGGTGTTTTGTTCAGGAAATTTTTTCCAGTGCCCATGTGTTCCAGATGCTTCCCTAGTTTTTCTTCTATTAGTTTGAGTGTGTCTGGTTTGATGTGGAGGTCCTTGATCTACTTGGACTTAAGCTTTGTACAGGGTGATAAGCATGGATCGATCTGCATTCTTCTACATGTTGCCCTCCAGTTGAACCAGCACCATTTGCTGAAAATGCTATCTTTTTTCCATTGGATGGTTTTGGCTCCTTTGTCAAAAATCAAGTGACCATAGATGTGTGGGTTGATTTCTGGGTCTTCAATTCTATTCCATTGGTCTATCTGTCTGTCTCTGTACCAATACCATGCAGTTTTTATCACTATTGCTCTGTAATACTGCTTGAGTTCAGGGATAGTAATTCCCCCTGAAGTCCTTTTATTGTTGAGGATAGCTTTAGCTATCCTGGGTTTTTTGTTATTCCAGATGAGTTTGCAAATTGTTCTGTCTAACTCTTTGAAGAATTGGATTGGTATTTTGATGGGGATTGCATTGAATCTGTAGATCGCTTTTGGTAAAATGGCCATTTTTACTATATTAATCCTGCCAATCCATGAGCCTGGGAGATCTTTCCATCTTCTGAGGTCTTCTTCTATTTCTTTCCTCAGTGTCTTGAAGTTCTCATTGTACAGATCTTTTACTTGCTTGGTTAAAGTCACACCGAGGTACTTTATATTATTTGGGTCTATTATGAAGGGTGTCGTTTCCCTAATTTCTTTCTCGGCTTGTTTCTCTTTTGTATAGAGGAAGGCAACTGATTTATTTGAGTTAATTTTATACCCAGCCACTTTGCTGAAGTTGTTTATCAGCTTTAGTAGTTCTCTGGTGGAAATTTTGGGATCACTTAAATATAGTATCATGTCATCTGCAAATAGTGATATTTTGACCTCTTCTTTTCCGATCTGTATCCCTTTGATCTCCTTTTGTTGTCTGATTGCTCTGGCTAGAACTTCAAGAACTATATTGAATAAGTAGGGAGAGCATGGGCAGCCTTGTCTAGTCCCTGATTTTAGTAGGATTGCTTCAAGTTTCTCTCCATTTAGTTTAAGGTTAGCAACTGGTTTGCTGTATATGGCTTTTACTATGTTTAGGTATGGGCCTTGAATTCCTATTCTTTCCAGGACTTTTATCATGAAGGGGTGTTGAATTTTGTCAAATGCTTTCTCAGCATCTAATGAAATGATCATGTGGTTCTGTTCTTTCAGTTTGTTTATATAATGGATCACGTTGATGGTTTTCCGTGTATTAAACCATCCCTGCATGCCTGGGATGAAGCCTACTTGATTATGGTGGATGATTGTTTTGATGTGCTCTTGAATTCAGTTTGCCAGAATTTTATTGAGTATTTTTGCGTCGATATTCATAAGGGAAATTGGTCTGAAGTTCTCTTTCTTTGTTGTGTCTTTGTGTGGTTTAGGTATAAGAGTAATTGTGGCTTCATAGAAGGAATTCGGTAGGGCTCCATCTGTTTCAATTTTGTGGAATAGTTTGGATAATATTGGTATGAGGTCTTCTATGAAGGTTTGATAGAATTCTGCACTAAACCCGTCTGGACCTGGGCTCTTTTTGGTTGGGAGACCTTTAATGACTGCTTCTATTTCCTTAGGAGTTATGGGGTCGTTTAACTGGTTTATCTGTTCCTGATTTAACTTCGATACCTGGTATCTGTCTAGGAAATTGTCCATTTCCTGAAGTTTTTCAAATTTTGTTGAATATAGGTTTTTATAGTAAGATCTGATGATTTTTTGAATTTCCTCTGAATCTGTAGTTATGTCTCCCTTTTCATTTCTGATTTTGTTAATTTGGACACACTCTCTGTGTCCTCTCGTTAGTCTGGCTAAGGGTTTATCTATCTTGTTGATTTTCTCAAAGAACCAACTTTTGGTTCTGTTGATTCTTTCTATGGTCCTTTTTGTTTCTACTTGGTTGATTTCAGCTCTGAGTTTGATTATTTCCTGCCTTCTACTCCTCCTGGGTATATTTGCTTCTTTTTGTTCTAGAGCTTTTAGGTGTGCTGTCAAGCTGCTGACATATGCTCTTTCCTGTTTCTTTCTGCAGGCACTCAGCGCTATGAGTTTTCCTCTTAGCACAGCTTTCATTGTGTCCCATAAGTTTGAGTATGTTGTATCTTCATTTTCATTAAATTCTAAAAAGTTTTTAATTTCTTTCTTTATTTCTTCCTTGACCAGGTTATCATTGAGTAGAGCATTGTTCAATTTCCACGTATATGTGGGCATTCTTCCCTTACTGTTATTGAAGACCAGCTTTAGGCTGTGGTGGTCCGATAGCACGCATGGGATTATTTCTATCTTTCTGTACCTGTTGAGGCCCGTTTTTTGACCAATTATATGGTCAATTTTGGAGAAAGTACCATGAGGAGCTGAGAAGAAGGTATATCCTTTTGCTTTAGGATAGAATGTTCTATAAATATCCGTTAAGTCCATTTGGCTCATGACTTCTCTTAGTCTGTCGACATTACTGTTTAATTTCTGTTTCCATGATCTGTCCATTGATGAGAGTGGGGTGTTGAAATCTCCCACTATTATTGTGTGAGGTGCAATGTGTGTTTTGAGCTTTAGTAAGGTTTCTTTTACGTATGTAGGTGCCCTTGTATTTGGGGCATAGATATTTAGGATTGAGAGTTCATCTTGGTTGATTTTTCCTTTGATGAATATGAAGTGTCCTTCCTTATCTTTTTTGATGACTTTTAGTTGAAAATTGATTTTATTTGATATTAGAATGGCTACTCCAGCTTACTTCTTCTGACCATTTTCTTGGAAAGTTGTTTTCCAGTCTTTCACCCTGAGGTAGTGTCTGTCTTTGTCTCTGAGGTGTGTTTCCTGTAGGCAGCAGAATGCAGGGTCCTCGTTGCGTATCCAGTTTGTTAATCTATGGCTTTTTATTGGGGAGTTGAGGCCATTAATATTGAGAGATATTAAGGAATAGTGATTATTGCTTCCCGTTATATTCATATTTGGCAGTGAGGTTATGTTTGTGTGCTTTCATTCTCTTTGTTTTGTTGCCAAGACGATTAGTTTCTTGCTTCTTCTAGGGTATAGCTTGCCTCCTTATGTTGGCCTTTACCATTTATTATCCTTTGTAGTGCTGGATTTGTAGAAAGATATTGTGTAAATTTGGTTTTGTCATGGAATATCTTGGTTTCTCCATCAATGTTAATTGAGAGTTTTGCTGGATACAGTAACCTGGGCTGGCATTTGTGTTCTCTTAGGGTCTGTATAACATCAGTCCAGGATCTTCTGGCCTTCATAGTTTCTGGCGAGAAGTCTGGTGTGATTCTGATAGGTCTCCCTTTATATGTTACTTGACCTTTTCCCCTTACTGCTTTTAATATTCTTTCTTTATTTTGTACGTTTGGTGTTTTGACAATTATGTGACGGGAGGTGTTTCTTTTCTGGTCCAATCTATTTAGAGTTCTGTAGGCTTCTTGTATGTCTATGGGTATCTCTTTTTTTAGGTAAGGGAAGTTTTCTTCTATGATTTTGTTGAAGATATTTACTGGTCCTTTGAGCTGGGAGTCTTCACTCTCTTCTATACCTATTATCCTTAGGTTTGATCTTCTCATTGAGTCCTGGATTTCCTGTATGTTTTGGACCAGTAGCTTTTTCCGCTTTACATTATCTTTGACAGTTGAATCAATGATTTCTATGGAATCTTCTGCTCCTGAGATTCTCTCTTCCATCTCTTGTATTCTGTTGGTGAAGCTTGTATCTACAGCTCCTTGTCTCTTCTTTTGGTTTTCTATATCCAGGGTTGTTTCCATGTGTTCTTTCTTGATTGCTTGTATTTCCATTTTTAATTCCTTCAACTGTTTGATTGTGTTTTCCTGGAATTCTTTCAGGGATTTTTGCGATTCCTCTCTGTAGGCTTCTACTTGTTTATTAATGTTTTCCTGTGTTTCCCTAAGTGTGTTCATGTCTTTCTTGAAGTCCTCCAGCATCATGATCAAATATGATTTTGAAACTAGATCTTGCTTTTCTGGTGTGTTTGGATATTCCATGTTTGTTTTGGTGGGAGAATTGGGCTCCGATGATGGCATGTAGTCTTGGTTTCTGTTGCTTGGGTTCCTGCGCTTGCCTCTCGCCATCAGATTATCTCTAGTGTTACTTTGTTCTGCTATTTCTGACAGTGGCTAGACTGTCCTATAAGCCTGTGTGTCAGGAGTGCTGTAGACCTGTTTTCCTCTCTTTCAGTCAGTTATGGGGACAGAGTGTTCTGCTTTCGGGCGTGTAGTTTTTCCTCTCTACAGGTCTTCAGCTGTTCCTGTGGGCCTGTGTCTTGAGTTCACCAGGCAGCTTTCTTGCAGCAGAAAATTTGGGCTTACCTGTGGTCCCGAGGCTCAGGTTCGCTCGTGGGGTGCTGCCCAGGGGCTCTCTGCAGCGGCAGCAACCAGGAAGACCTGTGCCGCCCCTTCCGGGAGCTTCAGTGCACCAGGGTTCCAGATGGTCTTTGGCTTTTTCCTCTGGCGTCCGAGATGTGTGTGCAGGGAGCAGTCTCTTCTGGTTTCCCAGGCTTGTCTGCCTCTCTGAAGGTTTAGCTCTCCCTCCCACGGGATTTGGGTGCAGAGAACTGTTTATCCGGTCTGTTTCCTTCAGGGTCCGGAGGTCTGGGGGTTTTCTTCTTAAGACAGGTACATGTTAACCTATGTTGAGAATAAAACTATGATATGAAACATTTTATATCTAATTAACATGGTGAATCTTGCTCTAGAGGAAGGTGAGACAGAATAAACCCAAGGCAGAGAGAGGTAGAAGATGACAGTAGAATAAGAGGAAGAGAAAGAGAGAGCTGGCATTGTTTTATGTACTGGTTCTGGCCTATTATTCCCATTAACTTGTACCGTCTCTCTCTGAGCTTACCAAGTTTTATCTCCCCAAAGTTCCTTATGTTTTTTTGTGCTAATCATTTCTTAATTTATCAATCTAACTTATAAATAAGGTGCCACCTTGACAGACATCACCTGAAGTGTATGATTTATGTAAAAAATCTAGTTCTATTTCTCTTTTCAGTGACAGAGATCCTGACATTGCTCTGAGTAAATAATTGGATGTTAGCCTGACCATATCAATAATTCTACTTAATTCAATGTATGCTTTCCAAACCTTTCCTAAGCCCATAGTATTTAATTATGTGCTGAGGAACATGTTTATCAGCTTCTCACATATTACTCAACTATGTGGATTGTAGACATGCAACGGTAAATAATATTGTGATGAATTTCCATGTGTGCTTTACTGAGGGAAAAAAAAATAGATGGTGTCTTAGGAAAATATGACCACAGGGAAGCAAGAAACCTTCTGTGATCTTTTCTTTTTTTATAGTCATCTGTGAAATAGGAACTGACTTTCCCATCTTATCTTTCATAGTGAATTGGTAATCAAGGGAAACTTTGTGTCCTAATGGATCTTAATTTAGTGAAATAATCTGAAACCATGTGAGGGAGGTACAGATATTCAGCAAGGTGGTTCTCTGTCACCATTTTTGTCTTGTTTTGTTTCATCAATTCATCCTTGTTTTTACCTTTTTTGTTTTAGTCCATCAATTATTTTTGTAGTAGCTTTAGAGTCAGAAATGTCTCGCTTGTCACTAGAGAGATCTCTATATATAGTAGTGGTGTTTCATAAGATAGCTGAGAGGAATTCATGTGCCCTGCTGTGTCTAGATAACACTGTTTTCTTGTTCACTGGTCCTGGATAAAAAGAACTTTCTGCCCCTGTTACACAATTATCCCTGAGTTGTGGGAAGTGGAAGTTTAATATTGATGTTTCTGTTGTATTGAGTACCCAAACTCTCTTATTCTCTATACCTTGACCAATTGTGAGCCTTTATGTAGTTGAAAAAGGAAGCTTCTCTGATGAAGGTTAACAGATGTGTTAATCTATGGCTCTGAAAGCAAGCTACAAGAAGTTGATTTAATACCATGTCCATTTAGCAGAGAAAGAATGTAAGTTTTTCTTATGGCATATAAACTGCTAGTCACATTTCTTGGCCTCAAAAAACAACAATGGCAAGTACAATTTGTAAAAGTAGACTATAGCAGTTGAAATAGTTGTTTGCAGAATCTGCATAAACTCAAGGCAGAAAATTTCATCATAGAGAGCGAAAATAGGCATTCAGTTTTACCCCTAGCTAAGGAGCTATTGGCAATTGAAAGCTGCTGGGCAAAAAAGAATCAGTTTTCTTTAAGAGGGCTGACCATCCTCTAGTGAAGGCCACTTCCAACATATACGGCAACACAAATTGAATTTTATGTTTTTTTTTTTTAAAGAGAATCTTATACGTTGGATGGGGTTTGAAGGATGGATCTAGATATAGAAGAAGGTGAGAAGGTAAACATGATCAAACTACAAAATTTCCAAAGAACTAATCAAAATGAGAAGAGAGATAAGAGAGATCAGAGTCAATTCCCCTCCTCTGCCACATAGAAAGTTGAATAGTTCTTTTTAACAGTAAATTCTCTGAAATGCATCTATGCTAACAAGCACCACAGGTATTGTTTGTCCTTCCTGCCTGGGATAAAGAAAATAACTCCTCCTGGTAGTGGGGAGGATAGAGGAACTTCTTCATAAGTCCCTGGAGAATGTTGCCTTTTATCTACCTGCCAAAAATTCTTCTATAGTGCAGGTTAAGCCCATTTCTAGATATTTATACTGCCTTTGGAATCTTTGTAAGTGGAATTTCCTTTGGATCTGACACTACCAAACACTTCAGCTTCAAAATACAATACGGAACATACTAATAGGCACTAGACTTCTAGATGTCTGGGACTTTAGCTGTCTGAAGCTCAGTGGGGTGATATGAAGTCCAGTGGGTCAGTACTTATTTACCTACCCACATACTGTGAGGCCTGATAATAACAGTGTTGATGCTCAGAATATTCAGAAACTGTTTTTTCCCTGTGGGGTGAACTATGACAGAAAACACCCGATTTGGCAGATACTATATACCCTTTGTGTATTAGGCAATTCAGTTTTGCGCTGGGAGCCATGGGATAAGAAAAAGAATCAGGGATTTGAACTTCTATTCAAGTTATGGCTCTGCAATTTCCTAGCTGTTGATCTTTGCCTCTGTCTCCTTGTCTCCTATAGAGAATTAAAATAGCTACTTCATTTGGACGGGTTGGTGAGTTTTGTGTCAGACTCAAGAGATTTTTACAAAGGAAACATTTAATGATGAAAATAATATGGTAGAAGTATTAGTTGTTGTGATTCAGAAATTCTAAGTTTTCTACATTTTGTTAGGAAAATACTAAGGATGCATCAAGGATACAGATTGGAGAAGGTTCCAGAGTTAGTATGTGATAGTAGCTCATATTTTTAGGGCTTAGTGAGATGGCATACGGTGTTAATTTCTGGGGGTTCCAGGTACTTCCACATCTGTAAAATATACATACATTGCACATCAATGTTAAATCCCCATTTTCTGCTTAAGTGAAAATAAAAAAACAAATAAAAAAGAAGGAACATGACTGCTCCAGGGCATGGTGGAGAAGGTTTATTGTAGATAAAAGGGAGAGCATAGCCAGAGGCAGGAACACCTGGAGAGTCCAGAATGAACCTGTTCCTGAGCAGGAGCATGTAAGGAGGGGAAAGGAGAGAGGAGAGGGGAGAGGGAAGACATGAAAATCCAGGAGAGTAAAGGGTTGGAAGGGCCAGGAGCCTAAGTAAATGGGTTATATAGGGAAGGTCAACTGGGGGAACAAATAGCCTAGGGTAGGCAGTATAGTCTGTTAGCCATATTCTAAACAGGTAGGAATTGAGGGCTGCTGGGAGATCCTGAAAAACATGTCCTCTTCAATATTTTAAACAGGCACCTCAGTTAGCCATTTGAACTGCATTTGAAACCTAACATTGCTGCTGGGTAACTGTTTTCCCACAATCAGTCTGCATGCTGATTCCTGCGGATATAGTCACCTTTGACTCTTCTGATGTCCTTTTTCGGAATCTCCCATCTGACAGTTACAAAAAAGTGACGTTATTCCTAACATACACATATGGAACATGAGTCACATAAAATGAACCCAAGGTGCTCAACTGAAAACATTGGGAAGAAGGAAAGGTGCAGGTAGAGAAATTGGAGAGAAGTTCTGGAACTGATATGATTTAATACACCAATACAACCATACTGTTATTCTCTAGTTGAAATAGTAACAGATTTTGACATTTGAAGTCTACTTTGGAATGGTTCAGGGTTGGGGCCAACTGACTCTTTGCTCCAATCATGTAGTCACATGGAGACAGAAGGCTTGTCATTTTGAAGACTCTGCCTGAATTTCTCTTTTGGTCACTCGGAGTCTAGCAGGAACTGACTCGAAACTTTTGGAGCTGTTTGGTTTGTTATAAGTACCTAACATCAAGCAAGGGAAATGAAAAAATAGGAGGTCAACTGGGGAACAGATCAGTCACCTAGCAGGAAAGTATAGCATGAATATGGAATATTAGGATTTGATAGGCTTCTACAACAGTTTTCTGGTCTCAGATCAAGAAATTTGGCAGATACATGTGAATAGTAGCTGAAGAGTTTATTAAGAAAAAAATATGCTTTCAAGGAAGGCAGCAGGCCATGGTGGGGGGGGGGAGTGTGATTAGCAGCTCAAAGACCCTCTACACAAATGATTGAAACTTTTATAGTCCATTTGCATAGCACAGACTTTCTCATACATTTGCATAAAGAGGGATTTGGTAAGAATTTGGGCATGCGAATGGCTGAGAAACACCTAAAGAAATGTTCAACATCTTTAGTCATAAGGGAAATGCAAATCAAAACAACCCTGAGATTTCACCTCACACCAGTGCGATTGGCTAAGATCAAAAACTCAGGTGACAGCAGATGCTGGCGAGGATGTGGAGAAAGAGGAACACTCCTCCATTGTTGGTGGGATTGCAGACTGGTAAAACCATTCTGGAAATCAGTCTGGAGGTTCCTCAGAAAATTGGACATTGAACTGCCTGATGATCCAGCTATACCTCTCTTGGGCATATACCCAAAAGATGCCTCAACATATAAAAGAGACACGTGCTCCACTATGTTCATCGCAGCCTTATTTATAATAGCCAGAAGCTGGAAAGAACCCAGATGCCCTTCAACAGAGGAATGGATACAGAAAATGTGGTACATCTACACAATGGAATATTACTCAGCTATCAAAAACAACGAGTTTATGAAATTCGTAGGCAAATGGTTGGAACTGGAAAATATCATCCTGAGTGAGCTAACCCAATCACAGAAAGACATACATGGTATGCACTCATTGATAAGTGGCTATTAGCCCAAATGCTTGAATTACCCTAGATCCCTAGAACAAACGAAACTCAAGACGGATGATCAAAATGTGAATGCTTCACTCCTTCTTTAAATGAGGAAAAAGAATACCCTTGGCAGGGAAGGGAGAGGCAAAGATTAAAACAGAGACTGAAGGAACACCCATTCAGAGCCTGCCCCACATGTGGCCCATACATATACAGCCACCCAATTAGACAAGATGGATGAAGCAAAGAAGTGCAGACCGACAGGAGCCGGATGTAGATCGCTCCTGAGAGACACAGCCAGAATACAGCAAATATAGAGGCGAATGCCAGCAGCAAACCACTGAACTGAGAATAGGTCCCCTATTGAAGGAATCAGAGAAAGAACTGGAAGAGCTTGAAGGGGCTCGAGACCCCAAAAGTACAACAATGCCAAGCAACCAGAGCCTCCAGGGACTAAGCCACTACCTAAAGACTATACATGGACTGACCCTGGACTCTGACCCCATAGGTAGCAATGAATATCCTAGTAAGAGCACCAGTGGAAGGGGAAGCCCTGGGTCCTGCTAAGACTGAACCCACAGTGAACTAGTCTATGGGGGGAGGGCGGCAATGGGGGGAGGGTTGGGAGGGGAACACCCATAAGGAAGGGGAGGGGGGAGGGGGATGTTTGCCCGGAAACCGGGAAAGGGAATAACACTCGAAATGTATATAAGAAATACTCAAGTTAATAAAAAAAAAAAAAAAAAAAAAAAAAAAAAAGAATTTGGGCATGCTCTGTTACACACTAGTCTTGGCTTGCTTGGTGGTTCCGGTCTCCCTCTCTGCCAACTGGTTTCTTTCATATGCTAATTTACAGCCCTTGCATAAGGCCTGTCCGACCTCACTCTCCACCCTATTCTCCTGCCTCAGCAGGACAGGAGTGGCTGGGCAGGAAATGGAGAGATTTTACTCCGGGAGGCTTGTCCAGACACATTCACATTCATATACACTGGGAGGGGTGAGAATTCTCAAAATGGGGCTATACCCAGGACTTGAAGTTAGTAAGCTTTGCAATGCAGCCACTGAACAATCAGAGGTCCAGCATCTCGAAGAAGACCCTGTAGTCTAAGGGAAAGGGGGTGGGGTGGGGATCATTAGGGTTGTCTAACCATAGACATGTCTCTTACCAGCCATGCAGTTCTTAGGCAGAGAACCTGACCTGTGTTAGACTTTCCTGTAGCACGGGGTCAAGGGATTCTTGGGACAAGAATCTCAGGTGACTCTATGGAGAAAAAGAAGCTGGAGTCATGGGAACCCAGATTCTGAAACAAGCTGTGTCCTGACTTAGCTTTGTTGTTCTGACCAAGTGTTTTCCAGCTATGAGCTGGTGGTTAGTGAAGGCTGTACACTCTGGAGCCAGAACACCCGAGGCTTTGAAGTCTTGGCTCTGCTGTGTGCTTCCCTGCTGATATTAGTCTTTTGCCAAGATTTCCCTGAGATGATACAGAGCTATTACCTGGAACAAACTGGATGCTCAATAAACAATGCCTGCTTTATCTCCTTTGTGTGCTGAAAGTAGGAAAGTGTGCTTGCAGGCTTTACTGAAACTGGTGTGCATTACCATAGAGAAACTGTACACAGGAGTAGGAAAAGACCTGGGGAAAGAAAAAACACAGATATCAGAATTGTGAAAGGCCAGTGTATAAGTCAGGCACCTGCTGGGACCTATGGAGTGAGGGATGGGTCAGGAACGCTAAGAGCCACTTGAGACTCACAGTTTGAATTAATCTCATCAGTTCTAATCAACTCGAAACCTAATTCACTTAAAAAACTGCTCAAGTGCAGACAAATAGTTTCAGAAATGTCATCTGTTTTATGTTTTATGTTTTTTTGAACTCCATCTTCCTTTGGTCCAGGCACAACTGACTGTAGCAGAGGGTCTCATCACCTGCAAAGAAACCAGACAGCAGAAGTGTGCATGCCAAGTGTACATACTGCCTTTAGACTTGGAAAGTCTGTCTGACGACTGGTTGGTTACTTGTGACTCATATTTATGTAATTTAGTAAATTTGCAAATGGATCTTTTTTCAAAATGTAAAACAATGTTATTTGGTCTTTCAACTCTCCCATTTCTTCTGCTAAAACTATTTTACGGTGCCTGTGCAGTCTAATGAAGGTTTTATGAGTCTGGGTGAGCTCTCAAATTTGCCTGGCTGGATGTACGCTTGTGTTATTGCTTAGTAGCTGTGTAGCCTTGGGCAAGTTAATTATTCTTTCTGTATGAGACACAAAACCCTTATTCCTTAATAACGAATTCAAGGGACACCAAATACTAAAAGTGTTATGGGAAGCCCACCAGGTATGATCACGTAGATACAGTGTACAGCCACTGAAAGTCTTTAAGTCCAGACAGCCAGGACAACACTCTGGTATTTGGGATTCAAGCGTAGCCCTAAACAGTTAGAGCAAGGGCTTTTGAAGGGAAGGGAAATAAAAGAAACAACTTGCAACAACAACAACAATAACAACAGTAACCATATCCTGTTATCTTGCTTGGCTACAGGGGGAGGTTTTGTGCGAGTAAATAGTTTAATAAAGCTAAGATCTGGGGCATCTTGACCTCAGGTTTCCAGAATAGACTTGGGTAATTTTCCCCAGGTTAAATTAATTATCAAGGTTAAATCTAAAACTGATCTGAGTAAGAACATAAGATTGAAGGGCCTCTGCACTGCCCTGTTATGTCACAAAAGTGTGGAAGTTTATTTTCCTTTCTGAAAAATCAGGTGCCAGCCCATCCCCCTCCAAAAAAAAAAAAAAAAAAGGAAAAATGTCTGACATGTCCAATAGTCATAAAATGTTTTTATAGTTGCAAAATTCTATCCCCTATCTCTCATTGCCTTAGTCTTGGTTTTACATTTCCAGGATGCAAATGGGTCAAGGTTCCTTCCTAATTCCCTGTTCATTGGCTTTGCCACATAGCAGACTGTCTGTAGTTTTTCTACCCTAAGATAAACTAAAGGCACTTAGGTAAGCAGTTTCCAAATGCCAGGGCAGGGGCTCTGTCCCTTCTTATTTGTGATCCGATAAACCTAAATCTATCAAAACCCCTATGGTATTGGAAAAAGAGCATTTTTAACTTTACAACTTACATCTGTGCCCCAGTTTTCTCACCTACAAATGATCTGTTGGTACGATTCACAGCAATAAACTACTTACTCTTAGGTTTCAGAGCAATATTTGCTCTTTGTTCATGCCATAGTCTGAGGGCATCTCAGGGTCCTGCATGGTCCCCAACAAAGGAGAGTTTGCATAAAGAAACTCACCATTTTTACTCACAAGATGTCTGGTATAGTCACCAACCTCATTTGGCCTTTCAAACCAAATTAAATAATAAGATAATATTAGAGTTCACTGACAAACCATTGCTCAAGTGTGTGATACTGAGTGGAACAGAATGAACAGAAAATGTGTCCATCTGCTTAAAAACATTGTTCAAGGACACTTGTTGATGAATGATGTGGGAATTGTGGTTCAGGACAATTGAGAAAGGTCCAAGGACCACAATAGTGGTATGTTTTCAGTGAGGTGGGAAAGACTAGATTTTATTTTGAAGAGAATATTTATAATTAAGGAACAGCCAGGGTAGAGGGAGATACATGGAAAATTACTGAGAGATAAAATCAGGGTTAAAGATGAGTTTCTGTGCAGAATATGTCTAATTCATGGTCCATGGGCCCCAGGAAGCCCCAGACAGCTATGAATGTAGGTCAGCACAAAATTATAAACTTACTTAAAATGCAGGGTTGTCTTTGATTTTTCCCCTTGTTCCTCAATTTCATGCTGGACACAAGCCAGGGAGATATCAAATGACACATAATGAGTGAGGAATCTAGTCAGATATTGAAGGTGACTGGATATTGGCAGTGGGGTGTTATTGTTATACAATATTGCGTTAACTGTGCTTTACATGGATTAATTTGCTGGATATGTTTTATTTGGACACGAGAAACAGGATATTATTTTGCTCTTTTTTAAAAAAAATGCCCTTTCTTTCCTGTTCATGTGATATGCAAGTGTGTACATGTGATATGATGTGTGTGTTCATGTGTTTGTGTGTGCACAGGCATCTGAGTATGCCATCGGCACATATGGTCCTGTGTCTGAAAGTTTCTGAGTGAACAAGGAGACAGAGCCGGAGGTCAGGTGTCATCCAGTATTGCTTTCCGTTATTGCCTCGAAGCAGAGGGTCTCCCTCCTGCATTTGTTTTTTAATTGCTTTTATTAATTATGTGAGACCTTCATACAGTATATTTTTATCATATTCAATTCCAACTCCTCCTCCTAGATCCTCCCAGATTCATGCCTTCCTCCCCCCTCCCCAGCTTCATATCCTTTTCTGTTGTTTTGTTCGTAACCTTTCAACACCTATGTGAGCTACCCCTCTACCACCGTATTTTTCTCTTTAGCTATGAAGACTAGTTATGATCATGCTCACTCACTCCCAGTGTGGGTTTAATGTTCTCACCTTGGTCTTTATGTAAGCCCTGCTCTGACTGCCTCCTAGGAGTTTATTCCCTACTTTACCTTGTTTAGGCTTTCACACCAATATCCGCATTTGGGAGCCCACAGGTCAGACTTGCTCTCTTGGGCCAATAACTTTCTTCAGATGAGAGCCGTTCCATAGCCAAAGGAAAGTGCAGAAAAAGCATTCAGATGCTCTAGGGGTCTGGTCATCTATACAGAGCACAGGCTCTGATTTAGAGCTTGGTCTACTCACTGATGCTCTGGAGTGTGAATGGCCTAAAGCTTTCCAGGGATAGAACATTCTCCTTTGTCTTAAAACCATGGCACTGACTGCCCTAACCTTATTGATAGGAGACTCAGATAGAATTAAAGTACTTATTAGGCACTGATGCATGGATAGACACACAACACAGAGAGCAAGGTACCATGCCAGGAGAAGGTGCCAAGCCCCAGTGCTATGAAAGAGCTCCGAGTTTCCACAGCAAGAGCACCAAAAAGACCTTCCTGCAATGGAGTGAGCTTTGCCAAAAGTTCCCTATGTAGTCGTGAGCATAATGTTTTCTTCCAACTTCTGAAGCTCACTGCTAAGCTCTGTTGTGTAGAATCTCCTTCCAGTTTTCCTAAGACCTTTGCAGTAACACCCAAAATTATATTTTCTGTAGTTTATTCTTTAGATTTTTTTTTCTTTCGCAAGTAAGGAAAGGTATAAGTATTCCATATCCAAAGCCACACCTCCTCCACCCACACAGGCATCCCTCCTCTGTACCATCATTAGGCTTAATCACATCCACTCCCCACACTAACTATGCCAGCATGATTGCTTGGCATGCTGGCATTGCCTCAAGGCACTGTTCAGATGGGAACCGGATAGACTCATCCAGTGGGTAAATTAGGCTTTTGTGGTTCTCAGTATTTCAGAGTGTGCTTCCTGCTTTCTGGGCTCACTAGGTTCTTCCCAAAGAGTGGAAACAACTTTATCCATCTCTGTTCTGACTAGAGACATAAAGACCAGGATTTATGTTGTTCTTCAGGGGTTTGTCAACAAAGATTTACAATCTAGGAGGCTTTGGTGTCGCCTAGGCAAATTTTCAAGTCTTACTCAGGCTCACCCAGCAGCTTTTCAGCCCTGCAGCCTGAGAAGAATGAACCCTTGTGAAGATCCACACCTTGTCTTCCTTTGCCTTGCATGTGAATGACTTCAGAATGTATCCTAAACAATGAGTGGCCCAGACTGGCCCAAAACTGCTCAGATTGACACGTGTCCAGATAGGCTCTGCTGCTCCTCCTCCTCTTCCTCATTCTCCCCCTCCTTCTCTCCCTCCTCCCCTCCTCCTCCTCCTCCTCCTCCTCCTCCTCCTCCTCCTCCTCCTCCTCCTCCTCCTCCTCCTCCTCCTCCTCCTCCTCCTTTTCCTTCTTCTTTTTCTTGCAATAGTGATTCCTGTATAGAACCTGCCTGGCTAGATTGACAATCCTGAAATAAGCTTTTGTTTTGTGCTTAATTGTCTCTCTTGCTTCGTAGGAAATGGATATCAGTTAGCTGAAAATAAGAGTTCTTCTCCAGCCCCATGCCTCAGAGCTGAAATGTTGGGAGTGAGGTTCATATCTAGCCTGTTCAAAACAAGGGAAGGCAGGGGTAGGGAAGGACAAGTCCATAAGCAGATTACAGGGGTATTCAACTTTTTGGCACTGCAATCTGTAAACCCCAAAAGGCTAATACGTCCTGCCTGCCTTCTTTCAACCAGAGGCAAGTATATATCCTGACAAACAAGCACGTCCTGTGATGTTGGGAGAACCTCACAGGAATAAAAACACTTTATTACAGAAATAAAAACGTATGGCTTGTTATTTTACATCAGTGGCCCCCAACATTCTAGGAAGTTAGCTGTCCTTTAGTAGGTAAGGTTTACAGGTTAAAGGCATTTTTGTTTTCGAGATTGGCTTAAACACAATTATTAAAACTTAAGACATAATTTTAGCCTTTACCTCATGACTTTATTTTCTGGGGGAAACAAAAGATTGTTTATAAATGAAGAAGAAAGGGAAGGGGAGGGGGAAGAAATCAAACAAAATCTTTGCAGAGCGAGACTAGAACAAATGCTCTACAGTATGTAAAAGTTTTGAAAACAGAGTCACAAAAGATTAAGAGTCTCTTCATCCAAGGTAATCTGGCTCCTGGGAAGCCTCTGTTTTCAGCTCTTTTGTCTCCTCATAAAGGAGTAAATCTTTCCAGGATTGATTGACCCCAAGCACCACTGGAGCTCCTCTCCATTGATCAAGGTTGGGGATTAAATGCTCCCAGACAAATCCAGGTAACTGAGTCATCTTCAATCAGATATATTTAAATATTTTATTATAAATTATTAATTGTTTAAATGACACCTATCTTAATATCAGTTTCTAACCTTTTTCTCCCCCTGATCCTTATTAACCATAGATTTTTTTCCTCAAACAATATAATCTAAATACAGTTTCCTCTCCCTCTACTTGTCCCAGTTTCTCTCCATATCATCTCTCATCAGTATGCATTCTTTTTCTATCTCTCATTAGAAAAGAATAGATTTTTTGAGAGATAAGAACAACATATAACAAAATAAGATATGAGATAAAACAAAAGCCATCATATTAAGACAAGACAGACAAATAGAAAAATAAAAGAGCCCCAAGAGAAAGCATAAGAATCAGAGACTCACTAATTTACACATTCAGGAGTTCCATAAAAGTGGTAACTGGCATCTATAGTGTATATTCAGAGGACCAGGTTCAGACCTGTGTATACCTTGTGACTGTTGCTCCAGTTTTTGTTAGGTCACGTGATCTTTGCTCAGTTGTTTCAGAGGGCCTTGCTTTTCTTCATCCCCTCTGTCTCCTCGTTCCTTCTGCCTTCTTTTCTTTGGCATCCCCCAAGCTGTAAGGGAAGGAATTTGATAGAGATATTTGGTTAGAGCTGTGTGCTCCAAGGTCTCTCTGCATAATATCTGGCTATGGGTCTGTTTATTTGATCCCAAGTGCTGCCGGAGGAAGCTTCTCTGATGATGCCTGAAGAACGCCCTGATATATGAGTATCTCTGAACATAGCAGAATATCACTAGGAGTCATTTTATTGTTAATTTTTTTTTTATTAACTTGAGTATTTCTTATATACATTTCGAGTGTTATTTCCTTTCCCGGTTTCCGGGCAAACATCCCCCTCCCCCCTCCCCTTCCTTATGGGTGTTCCCCTCCCAACCTTCCCCCATTGCCGCCCTCCCCCCAACAATCTAGTTCACTGGGGGTTCAGTCTTAGAGGACCCAGGGCTTCCCCTTACACTGGTGCTCTTACTAGGATATTAATTGCTATCTATGAGGTCAGAGTCCAGGGTCAGTCCATGTATAGTCTTTAGGTATTGGCTTAGTCCCTGGAAGCTCTGGTTGCTTGGCATTGTTGTACATATGAGGGCTCGAGCCCCTTCAAGCTCTTCCAGTTCTTTCTCTGATTCCTTCAACGGGGGTCCTATTCTCAGTTCAGTGGTTTGCTGCTGGCATTCGCCTCTGTATTTGCTGTATTCTGGCTGTGTCTCTCAGGAGCGATCAACATCCGGCTCCTGTCGGTCTGCACTTCTTTGCTTCATCCATCTTGTCTAATTGGGTGGCTGTATATGTATGGGTCACATGTGGGGCAGGCTCTGAATGGGTGGTCCTTCAGTCTCTGTTTTAATCTTTGCCTCTCTCTTCCCTGCAAAGGGTATTCTTGTTCCCCTTTTAAAGAAGGAGTGAAGCATTCACGTTTTGATCATCCATCTTGAGTTTCATTTGTTCTAGGCATCTAGGGTAATTCAAGCATTTGGGCTAATAGCCACTTATCAATGAGTGCATACCATGTATGTCTTTCTGTGATTGGGTTAGCTCACTCAGGATGATATTTTCCAGTTCCAACCATTTGCTTACAAATTTCATAAAGTCATTGTTTTTGATAGTTGAGTAATATTCCATTGTGTAGATGTACCACATTTTCTGTATCCATTCCTCTGTTGAAGGGCATCTGGGTTCTTTCCAGCTTCTGGCTATTACAAATAAGGCTGCGATGAACATAGTGGAGCACGTGTCTTTTTTATATGTTGGGGCATCTTTTGGGTATATGCCCAAGAGAGGTATAGCTGGATCCTCAGGCAGTTCAATGTCCAATTTTCTGAGGAACTTCCAGACTGATTTCCAGAATGGTTGTACCAGTCTGCAATCCCACCAACAATGGAGGAGTGTTCCTCTTTCTCCACATCGTCGCCAGCATCTGCTGTCACCTGAGTTTTTGATCTTCGCCATTCTCACTGGTGTGAGGTGAAATCTCAGGGTTGTTTTGTTTTGTATTTCCCTTATGACTAAACATGTTGAACATTTCTTTAGATGTTTCTCAGCCATTTGGCATTCCTCAGCTGTGAATTGTTTGTTCAGCTCTGAACCCCATTTTTTAATAGTGTTATTTGTCTCCCTGCGGTCTAACTTCTTGAGTTCTTTGTATATTTTGGATATAAGGCCTCTATCTGTGGTAGGATTGGTAAAGATGTTTTCCCAATCTGTTGGTTGTCTTTTTGTCCTAACCACAGTGTCCTTTGCCTTACAGAAGCTTTGCAGTTTTATGAGATCCCATTTGTCGATTCTTGATCTTAGAGCATAAGCCATTGGTGTTTTGTTCAGGAAATTTTTTCCAGTGCCCATGTGTTCCAGATGCTTCCCTAGTTTTTCTTCTATTAGTTTGAGTCTATCTGGTTTGATGTGGAGGTCCTTGATCCACTTGGACCTAAGCTTTGTACAGGGTTATAAGCATGGATCGATCTGCATTCTTCTACATGTTGACCTCCAGTTGAACCAGCACCATTTGCTGAAAATGCTATCTTTTTTCCATTGGATGGTTTTGGCTCCTTTGTCAAAAATCAAGTGCCCATAGGTGTGTGGGTTCATTTCTGGGTCTTCAATTCTATTCCATTGGTCTATCTGTCTGTCTCTGTACCAATACCATGCAGTTTTTATCACTATTGCTCTGTAATACTGCTTGAGTTCAGGGATAGTGATTCCCCCTGAAGTCCTTTTATTGTTGAGGATAGTTTTAGCTATCCTGGGTTTTTTGTTATTCCAGATGAGTTTGCAAATTGTTCTGTCTAACTCTTTGAAGAATTGGATTGGTATTTTGATGGGGATTGCATTGAATCTGTAGATTGCTTTTGGTAAAATGGCCATTTTTACTATATTAATCCTGCCAATCCATGAGCATGGGAGATTTTTCCATCTTCTGAGGTCTTCTTCAATTTCTTTCTTTAGTGTCTTGAAGTTCTTATTGTACAAATCTTTTACTTGCTTGGTTAAAGTCACACTGAGGTACTTTATATTATTTGGGTCTATTATGAAGGGTGTCGTTTCCCTAATTTCTTTCTCGGCTTGTTTCTCTTTTGTGTAGAGGAAGGCTACTGATTTATTTGAGTTAATTTTGTACCCAGCCACTTTGCTGAAGTTGTTTATCAGCTTTAGGAGTTCTCTGGTGGAACTTTTGGGATCACTTAAATAAACTATCATATCATCTGCAAATAGTGATATTTTGACTTCTTCTTTTCCGATCTGTATCCCCTTGACCTCCTTTTGTTGTCTGATTGCTCTGGCTAGAACTTCAAGAACTATATTGAATAAGTAGGGAGAGAGTGGGCAGCCTTGTTTAGTCCCTGATTTTAGTGGGATTGCTTCAAGTTTCTCTCCATTTAGTTTAATGTTAGCAACTGGTTTGCTGTATATGGCTTTTACTATGTTCAGGTATGGGCCTTGAATTCCTATTCTTTCCAGGACTTTTATCATGAAGGGGTGTTGAATTTTGTCAAATGCTTTCTCTGCATCTAATGAAATGATCATGTCATTTTGTTCTTTCAGTTTGTTTATATAATGGATCACGTTGATGGTTTTCTGTATATTAAACCATCCCTGCATGCCTGGGATGAAGCCTACTTGATCATGGTGGATGATTGTTTTGATGTGCTCTTGGAGTCGGTTTGCCAGAATTTTATTGAGTATTTTTGCGTCGATATTCATAAGGGAAATTGGTCTGAGGTTCTCTTTCTTTGTTGGGTCTTTGTGTGGTTTAGGTATAAGAGTAATTGTGGCTTCATAGAAGGAATTCGGGAGTGATCCATCTGTTTCAATTTTGTGGAATAGTTTGGATAATATTGGTATGAGGTCTTCTATGAAGGTTTGATAGAATTCTGCACTAAACCTGTCTGGACCTGGGCTCATTTTGGTTGGGAGACCTTTAATGACTGCTTCTATTTCCTTAGGAGTTATGGGGTTGTTTAACTGGTGTATCTGTTCCTGATTTAACTTCGGTACCTGGTATCTGTCTAGGAAATTGTCCATTTCCTGCTGATTTTCAAGTTTTGTTGAATATAGGCTTTCATAGTAAGATCTGATGATTTTTTGAATTTCCTCTGAATCTGTAGTTATGTCTCCCTTTTCATTTCTCATTTTGTTAATTTGGACACACTTTCTGTGTCCTCTCGTTAGTCTGGCTAAGGGTTTATCTATCTTGTTGATTTTCTCAAAGAACCAACTTTTGGTTCTTTTGATTCTTTCTATGGTCCGTTTTGTTTCTACTTGATTGATTTCATCTGTGAGTTTGATTATTTCCTGCCTTCTCCTTCTCCTGGGTATATTTGCTTCTTTTTGTTCTAGAGCTTTTAGGTGTGCTGTCCAGCTGCTGACATATGCTCTTTCCTGTTTCTTTCTGCAGGCACTCAGCGCTATGAGTTTTCCTCTTAGCACAGTTTTCATTGTGTCCCATAAGTTTGGGTATGTTGTACCTTCATTTTCATTAAATTCTAAAAAGTTTTTAATTTCTTTCTTTATTTCTTCCTTGACCAGGTTATCATTGAGTAGAGCATTATTCAATTTCCACGTATATGTGGGCATTCTTCCCTTATTGTTATTGAAGACCAGTTTTAGGCCGTGGTGGTCTGATAGTACGCATGGGATTATTTCTATCTTTCTGTACCTGTTGAGGCCCGTTTTTTGACCAATTATATGGTCAATTTTGGAAAAAGTACCATGAGGAATTGAGAAGAAGGTATATCCTTTTGCTTTAGGATAGAATGTTCTATAAATATCCGTTAAGTCCATTTGTCTCATGACTTCTCTTAGTCTTTCTACGTCTCTGTTTAATTTCTGTTTCCATGATCTGTCCATTGATGAGAGTGGGGTGTTGAAATCTCCTACTATTATTGTGTGAGGTGCAATGTGTGTTTTGAGCTTTAGTAAGGTTTCTTTTACGTATGTAGGTGCCCTTGTATTTGGGGCTTAGATATTTAGGATTGAGAGTTCATCTTGGTGGATTTTTCCTTTGATGAATATGAAGTGTTCTTCCTTATCTTTTTTGATGACTTTTAGTTGAAAATTGATTTTATTTGATATTAGAATGTCTACTCCAACTTGCTTCTTCTGACCATTTTCTTGGAAAGTTGTTTTCCAGCCTTTCACTCTGAGGTAGTGTCTGTCTTTGTCTCTGAGGTGTGTTTCCTGTAGGCAGCAGAATGCAGGGTCCTCGTTGCGTATCCAGTTTGTTAATCTATGTCTTTTTATTGGGGAGATGAGGCCATTGATGTTGAGAGATATTAAGGAATAGTGATTATTGCTTCCTGTTATATTCATATTTGGATGTGAGGTTATGTTTGTGTGCTTTTCTTTTCTTTGTTTTGTTGCCAAGATGATTAGTTTCTTGCTTCTTCTAGGGCATAGCTTGCCTCCTTATGTTGGCCTTTACCATTTATTTTCCTTTGTAGTGCTAGGTTTGTAGAAAGATATTGTGTAAATTTGGTTTTGTCATGGAATATCTTGGTTTCTCCATCTATGTTAATTGAGAGTTTTGCAGGATACAGTAACCTGGGCTGGTATTTGTGTTCTCTTAGGGTCTGTATGACATCTGTCCAGGATCTTCTGGCCTTCATAGTTTCTGCCGAAAAGTCTGGTGTGATTCTGATAGGTCTGCCTTTATATGTTACTTGACCTTTTTCCCTTACTGCTTTTAATATTCTTCTTTATTTTGTGCGTTTGGTGTTTTGACTATTATGTGACGGGAGGTGTTTCTTTTCTGGTCCAATCTATTTGGAGTTTTGTAGGCTTCTTGTATGCCTATGGGTATCTCTTTTTTTAGGTTAGGGAAGTTTTCTTCTATGATTTTGTTGAAGATATTTACTGGTCCTTTGAGCTGGGAGTCTTCACTCTCTTCTATACCTATTATCCTTAGGTTTGATCTCCTCATTGAGTCCTGGATTTACTGTATGTTTTGGAACAGTAGCTTTTTCTGCTTTACATTATCTTTGACTGTTGAGTCGATGATTTCTATGGAATCTTCTGCTCCTGAGATTCTCTCTTCCATCTCTTGTATTCTGTTGGTGAAATTTGTTTCTACAGCTCCTTGTCTCTTCTTTTCTTTTCTATATCCAGGGTTGTTTCCATGTGTTCTTTCTTGATTGCTTGTATTTCCATTTTTAATTCCTTCAACTGTTTGATTGTGTTTTCCTGGAATTCTTTCAGGGATTTTTGTGATTCCTCTCTGTAGGCTTCTACTTGTTTATTTATGTTTTCCTCTGTTTCTCTAAGGGAGTTCTGCACGTCTTTCTTGAAGTCCTCCAGCATCATGATCAAATATGATTTTGAAACTAGATCTTGCTTTTCTGGTGTGCTTGAATATTCCATGTTTGTTTTGGTGGGAGAATTGGGCTCTGATGGTGCCATGTAGTCTTGGTTTCTGTTGCTTGGGTTCCTGCGCTTGCCTCTCGCCATTAGATTATCTCTAGTGTTACTTTGTTCTGCTATTTCTGACAGTGGCTAGAGTATACTATAAACCTGTGTGTCAGGAGTGCTGTAGACCTGTTTTCCTGTTTTCTTTCAGCCAGTTATGGGGACAGAGTGTTCTGCTTTCGGGCGTGTAGTTTTTCCTATCTACAGGTCTTCAGCTGTTCCTGTGGGCCTGTGTCTTGAGTTCACCTGGCAGGTCTCTTGCAGCAGAAAAGTTGGTCTTACCTGTGGTCCCGAGGCTCAAGTTCGCTCGCGGGGTGCTGCCCACGAGCTCTCTGTGGCGGCAGAAACCAGGAAGATCTGAGCCGCCCTTTCCGGGAGCTCTTTTGCACCATGGTTCCAGATGGCGTTTGGTGTTTTCCTCTGGCGTCAGAGATGTGTGCAGAGTGCAGTCTCTTCTGGTTTCCCAGGAGTGTCTGCCTCTCTGAAGGTTTAGCTCTCCCTCCCATGGGATTTGGGTGCAGAGAACTGTTTATCCGGTCTATTCCTTCAGGTTCCGGTGGTGTCTCAGGCACAGGGGTCCTCCCGCTACTGGGCCCTCCCCCACGGGAACCCAGAGGCCTTATACAGTTTCCTCTTGGGCCAGGGATGTGGGCAGGGTTTGGCCATGTTGGTAGTCTCTTCCGATCTGCAGCCTCAGGAGTGCGCACCTGACCAGGTGGTCGGGTCTCTCTCCTTCGGGGTCCTGGAACAGAGAGCTGCTGCGGGCCGGGATCCGCGGGTGTGGGACTCCGTTTAAACACAGGACGTGCCCGGTCGCAGAGGAATTCTGCCTCTGTGTGTCCCGAGTTCATCAGGCAGGTCTCTTGCAGCAGAAAGGTTGGTCCTACCTGTGGTCCCGAGGCTCAAGTTTGCTCGCGGGGTACTGCCCAAGAGCTCTCTGCGCCGGCAGCAACCAGGAAGCTATTGTTAATTTTTTTAAAGGTTCTTAGTATTTGGTTTTGCCCTCGGTCTTTGGAGTATCTAGAATCTGACTCTTAGTCAGCCGAGCAGTGTTAGATATGAATTCCATCTCGTGGAGCAGGCTTTAAGTCAAATCAGACATCAGCTGATTATCCCCACAAGGTTTGTGTCACCATTGCCAGATCATGCTCTACACGCAGCACAGATTATAGATCAACAGTTTTGTGTTTAAGTCAATGTTTCCTTTTCTCTTTTGGTAGCCTTCAGAGTAAGTTTCCATGTCACAGATATTAGAAAATGGGGGTGAAGTTTCATTGTAGGAACCAGCTCAACCTCTCCAGGTTCAAGGAGTTTTATGGATATTATCTGTAGCAATGGGGTCTTGTTGTCAGGTTTTAGAGATCTATTTTTTGTCTTTGCATCAGCCAGAGTTATTTGAGGACTTTCATGAGAAACTTTTGGCTAAGAACTCAATTGTATAAAACCCAGTCCAAGCATAGGAAGCTTAGTTTGGTGACAAGTGATGGTCAGTAAAAGTTCGGCATCCCTTATTATTTGGGGATTTCATTAGGATCACCTTCATATATTATATCCCCTTCATTAGGTTTCCATATCACCCCTCCAATCCCCTTCAAATTTTGCTATCTCCCTGCTCATTCCCTCCTTAGATTCCATCTCTATCCCCCCTTTTCCACCTGATCATCACGTTCTTTTTTCCTCCCAAACCATGATCTAAACAATCATTAACATCTATTCTTTACCTTCCCCTAGGGAGATCCCTTAAACCCTTTCTCTATACCTAATCTTACTGGGTCTATGAATTATAGCTTGGTTATCATTTTTTAAATGGCTAATATCCTGATATAATTGAATGCATCATATTTATCTTACTGGGTCTGGGTTACCTTACTTGAGATTATTATTATTTTTTTTGTCTAGCTCCATTCAAATGCCTTCAAATTTCTCTTTTTCTTCAATTAATTTATTTATTCACTTTACATCCCATCAGTCCCACCTCCCAGTCCTCCTCTCACATGACTGCTCTCCTTATTCCACTCCCCTTCACCTTAAAGAAGAGGGAATTCCTCCGTGGTTATCACACTACCTTGGTACCTCAATTCACTGTAGGACTGTGCACATCCTCTCTCGCTGAGGCCAGACTAAACAGCCCAATTAGGGGGATAGGAAACAGAGTCAGGAATATCCCTTGCTCCATTTTGGGGGGACCTGAATGAAGACCAAGTTGGACATCTGTTACTTATGTATGTAGGACCTAGATCCAGCCTTTGTATGCTGTGTGGTTGGTGATTCAGTCCAGACTAGTTATCTCTGATGGTCTTCTCATGGAGTCCTTATCCCCTTTGGGTTCCTCAATCCTTCCTGGAACTCTTTCCCAAGATGGGGCTGGAGGTAGGAGACCAGGTATAGAGAGAGATTGAGTGAAAAGTCTGGGAGAGTGAAAAGCAATCATGCTGTACGTGAGGAGATCTCTAAGACATGCTAGAGATCTGGGATAGGAGAGGCTTCAGGGTGTCTATGGGAATGACACTAACTGAGACTCCTAGCAGGGGAGTCTGAAGTGGTCACCTCCTGTAGCCAGGCAAGACTCCCAGTGGAGAGATAAGGACATCAACCCACCCATGAAAACTTTAACCCCAAATTTGTCTTGCCTCCAAGAAATGCAGGGACAAAGATGAAGCAGACACTAAGGGAATGGGCAACCAATTAATGGCCCAACTGGGGACCCATCCCATTGTCAAGAACCAATCCCTGATACTATTAATGATATTCTTATGCTTGCAATTAGGAGCCTAGTATAACTGTCCTCTGAGAGGCACCATCCAGCGGCTGACTGAAACAGATGCAGAGACCCATAGCCAAACATTAAAGGTAATGCCTGCAAATTTCATGATGCATTTAAAAAACATTAATATTCTATTGTGTAAATCTACCACATTATGTTAATTTATTCTTCTGTTGAGGGACCTTTAAGTTGTTTGCAATTTTTGGCTATTATGAATAGAGAAGCAATAAACATGACTGAGCAAGTGTCCTCATGGTAGGATGAAGTATCCTTTGGGTATATGCTCAGGAGTGGAATATCTGATTCTTGAAGTAGATCAATTTGCATCTTTGTGAGGACTACCCACACTGATTGCCATAATGACTGTGCAAGTTTGTGTTTCTTCCAACAATGGAGGAATGTTCCCCTTGTTCCACATCCTTACCATCATGCACTGTCAGATTTTTGATCTTAGCCATTCTGATAGGTATAGGATGGAATCTCAGAGTCACTTTGATTTGCATTTCTCTGATGCTTAAGGATGTTGAACATTTCTTTAACTTTTTCCTCAGCCACTTGAGATTCCTGTGTTAAGCATTCTCTGTTTACATCTGTACCCCATTTTTAATTGGGTTATCTGTCTTTTATAACAAATTTCTTCAGTTCTTTATATATTTTGTATATTAACCCTCTACTGGCTGTGAAATTGGTAAAAATCTTTTGCTATTTTGTAGGCTGTTGCTTTTTTAAAAGGCAGAGTCCTTTGCAATGCAGAGTCTTTCAGTTTTATGAGGTCTCCTTTATTAATTGTTGATCTTAGCCACCTGTGCTATCAGTGTTCTATTCAGAAAGTCTTCTCCTAAGCCAATACATTTAAGGCTATTCCCTACTTTCTCTTCTATCAGGTTCAGTATACCTGGATTTATGTTGAAGTCTTTAATCGATTTGGAGTAGAGTTTTGTGCAGAGTGATAAGTATGAATATATTTGTATTATTTGTTGTACATACAATCATTCAGTTTTACCCACACCATTTGTTGCAGACTGCCTTTTTTCTAGTGTGTCTTTCTGGCTTCTTTGTCAAAAAACTATGTGTTCATAGGTGTGTGGGTTTATGACTGTCTTCCATTGGATTCCATTGATCAGCATGATTGTTTTTGTGCCACACCATGTATTTTGTTTGTTTGTTATTCTATAATTCTGTAGTATAACTTGAAATCAAGAATCCTAGTATAATCAGCAGTTCTTTTATTGTTCAAGAATATTTTATCAGGTTTTTGCTTTTCCATATGAAGTTGAGAATGTCCTTTCACTCTGAAGAACTCTGAATGAATATTAATGGGGATTGCATTGAATCTATAAATTGCTTTTGTTAGGGTAGGCATTTTTACTATCTTAATTGTATAGATGCATGAGCATGGGAAATCTGTACATCTTTGGCTGTCTTCTTCAATTTTTTCCAAACATAACATTTTGATTATATAAATCATTTACTTGCTTGGTTGACATAACCCCAAGATATTTTATATGACCGAGGTTATTATGAAAGGTTTTGTTTCCCTGATTTCGTCCTCAGTCTGTTTGTCCTTTGGATATAAGAGGGCTACTGGTTTTTGTGAGTTAATTTTGTATCCAGCTGCTTTGATGAAAGTTTAAAAGCTGTAGGAATTTCCCTACAGCGGACTATCTAGGGCCATTTATTTATACTGTCATATCTGCAAATAAAGGAACTTGGATTTTCTTCTTTTCTAATTTGTAACCTCATGGTCTTCTTCAGTTGCTTTATTATTATAGCTGAGACTCAAGTACTATATTGGATAGATATGAAAAGAGTAAATAAACTTATCTTATTCCTGATTTTAGTGCAATTTCTTCTATTCTCACCCTCATTTAATAATGATATTGGCTACAGGCTTGCTACAACTGCCTTTATTGTGTTTAGGTATGTCTCTTGTAGTCCTAACCTTTCCAGAATTTTCATCGTCCTTTACCTGGAGGCAAGGTTGATCTTTGATATTGAAGTGTTTCTTGGATGTAACAAAATGATAGATCTTTTGTATACATCCATTCTAGTTTTTTTTTTCTTTATTGGGGGAATTGAGACCACAAATATTGAGAGATATCAATGACAAGATCAATGTTGATTTCTGTAACTTTGTAGTAATTGTTGTTGTTGTGGGTAGTGGTTCTGTGTGTGTGTGTGTGTGTGTGTGTGTGTGTGTGTGTGTGTGTGTTTCTCTTTTGATTTTGCTTGTCTCAGATTATTTATTCCCTTTGTTTTCATGGATGTAGTTGACCTCCTTAGGTTGAAGTTTTTATTCTTGCACCTTTTGTGGGACTAGATTTATAGATAGAGATTGTTTAAATTTGGCTTTTTTATGGAATATCTTCTTTGGTGATTGAATCTTTTTGCTGGGTATACTAATTTGGGCTGGCCTATTTGGTTTCTTAGAGTCTGCTGCACATCTTTCCAACTCCTTCTGGCTTTTAGAGTCTCCATTGAGAAGTATGATATAATCCTAATAGGTCTGCCTTAATATGTTGCTTATAGCTTGTAATATTCACTCCTGATTCTGTTGTTTAGTGTCTAGAATATTATGTGACAAGAGAACTTTCCTTACTTGTCCAACCTATTTGGTGTTCTGTATAATTCATTTATCTTTATAGACATTTCTTCCTTAGGTTAGGAAATTTTTCTTCTATCATTTTGTTGAAAATATTTTCAGAGTCTGTGATCTGGGATTTTTCTCCTTCATCTATTTCTTCTAGATTTGGTTTTGCATAGTGTCCCAAATTTCCTGAATGTTTGGTGTGTTATGAGTTTTTTAGATTTACCATTTTTTTGACTTATGGCTCTATTTTTTTCTGTCATAACTTTAATACTTGACATTCTTTCTTCTATCTTGCATATTCTGTTGAGTGAAGCTTGCCTCTGTAGTTCCTACTTGAATTCCCACATCTTCCATTGCCAGATTCTGTCAGTGTAGGTTTTCTTCATTTGTTCTACTTCTGTCTTTATATTTTGATCAGCTTGATTTATATCATTTGCAGTGGTTGTTTATGTTTTCTGGACTTCCTTTAAGGATTTATTCATTTCCTCTTTAAGGGCTTTTATTATTTTCATAAGCCTGTTTTTTGGTCTTTTCCTTATGCTTCAGCTATGTTGGAATATTCAATGTCCACTGTGGAAGGGTTACTGGGTTCCAGTGGAGAAATATTGTGCTGGGTTTTATTGATTGTGGCAATACACTAATGTCTTGGCATTTGGGATTGGGTGATAGTATCTGCTTTTGTCTCTGTTGGATAAGTGCTTTGTTCCTTTGTTTATGCTTCCTCCCTGCACTTTAGGGAGAGTATGGTGGTTGTGTACTACCTGGTAGGATATTTTGTGTGGCCTTGTTGTTTTCCTGGAATGCTCAATTGGTGTGTTCCCAGGCTATGTCTGCTGGTATCGGAGCCTAGGATGAGTCAAAGGAAGGAATGTTGGAGGGGAAGATCTTTGTGATTTGTTGACTGTGAGGTCAGAGAAGAAAGGGAGGTCACACAAGGTTTTCTGCCACAAAGCTAAGATGAGAATTAGAGGATTGGACCTGGAGGAGAACAAGGAAAAGGTGTGTGTCTGCTGCCTACTTTTTACCCTGACAGGAAAGTAGGTAACTTCTGTGGCTGGGTGCTGGGACAAAGCAATGAGTATTGGGAAGGAAGCTAGAAAGAGAAGAGCTATAGGATCCACAGAAGTTGGGAACAAAGTAGCAGGGAAGATTGTCACAGGTGTTCTATTGCAGAGCTGAGGATAAGGCTGAGAGATTTTGTCTAGGGGAACAGAGAAGACTTAATTCTGTTTTTATATGTTTGTATTCACATATGGAAGAGGTTGATTTGGGGGGGTCTTGCTTTGTTATTTGCTTTTTTGACACTGTCTCTTTGATCACGTGACTCCTAATTTTACCTACCCTGGGCTGTGTGCAAGTGCCAGTCTCTGCCTCTCAGTGCTGGGATTTGAGTTGTGTACTGCTAAGCCCTGCTTTACCTGGGTGCTGAGATCCCAGCTCTGGCCACAATAACTCCCACTCCCAACTCCTACCTTACTAGCCTGCTCAAAATTCCAACTTTACTCTGCCTTGAAGCAAATTATGAACCTAGAATGAGTCTGGCCTTTAGGAAGAAGATAGATATCCCAGTTTTTAAAAATATTGTTCCATGGCCATATTTCCATGCCTGAATTAGGCTGTTTTGCATTTTACGACTTGTTTCATGTTGGAGTTGGATTTGTGAAGGACAGATTTGTGGTGACTTGTTACGGCTTTGAAATACTTGAGAGCATGTCCCTACAGAAAAGCTTGGAAAACAGAGTAGATTTTTTTTTGTGGGCTGGGATGAGTGCCAAGTCATACCAGGTTTCACACCCTATTGTGACAGTGCCAGGCATCATTGCTTTGCATGGGCAACCTTTTTCCCCCCTATTTATACTCTGGTCACCTCCCGTATGCCAACAGCAGCCAGCCAACTTATTAAGCTGCTTGATATCATTGTATTTCTATTCTAATTCAATCACATTGTAGTCCAAATGTGTCAGGCCTGTGTTTAGTAGGCCCCGGGGTTAATATAGTGAAATAATTCTTACCTTATGACTTAGAACATAGATCAATTTTCTCATATTCATGACTTTGATTTTGACTACATGGATACTTCAGATCATGCTGAAGAATACATAGTCCATTCAGAACTGTATAAACTTAAAACATTGTATAACATTCATACCATACAACAAATCTTTAAGGGTACATAGCTCTGTAAGTAAAGCACTTGCCACATAAGATTGAGGACCCAAGTTCAATCCCCAGTGTCTACATAAAACCTTGGGTATAGTAATAAATGTTTATAGCTCCATCCCAAGGGAGGAGAACACAAGTGGATTCCTAAAGATTGCTGATCAGTCAGCCTAAGAAATTTGTCACCTGAAGGTCCTGGATGGTGAGAGGCTGTCTCAGCAAAACAAGATGGATGACTTCCAAGGGAATACATCTAAAATTGACCTCTGGTCTCAACATGCATGTACATGCACACAGAAAAACATGTACACACACAAACATGGACACATGCATAAAGAAATATTCCCATGTAAATGTACAAATAAAAATATCAAATAACATCGAGCTTATCTATTCTATAATCAAAGATGTAAAATAATCCATCCTATGAAATTGAGGGAACTAGGATTCAACAAATAAACTAGAGACACTAGGGGGATGTTGGACAGTGACCCATGCCAGGAGAACTGGCAGATTGAGTGGGTTCAAAGTCCCTGACACTCAAGTACCTACCAGAGATCGTAAGTGACTCCCTGTTCCTTACCAGATTCCTGGTCTGGAACATGTGCCACATGTGCCACATGTGCCACATGACCTGTGGCCACGTAGCCCAAAACAGAGTTCTCCATGCTTATGAGGTATTTAGAGGCCTTGAGGGTTTAGTCAATAAGGTTCCCTTCCTGGACATTCCTCCCTAAAAAACATATTTAATTTCTGTTCCACCCTGAGGAGTTGATATGCATCAATTTTCCATGATGAACAGCCAATAAACAATATGGATACACATGTACTGTTCATTTCATCAAGAACTGTCATGGGGAGCAGGAATATGCCTTCACCTACAGAGCCACAGCTTAAGTCTTCTGCAGAAGACCTCTCTGTGCTCCCACATAATCATCAATCAGCTAAGGACAATCGCTAACGAGCAAAGTCGGGAGTTCCCCATTTCCTTGTTCCTGGTCTCCTCGTGGGCCTGTCAGCTCCTTCGTTCTAACTTCCTCAATGAAGCACCCCAGTGGTGACTGGATGACCTGAAGTAAGGGAACCCCAGCTTTGGCCTGCCACATTCTAGGGTGTGTTTTCCCATCCCAAGAGCGATATCTCTTGGTGCTTATCTGAACCCCAGCACCGCACAGTAGCAGCAGCAGGGCCCCTACTCCCCCCCAACTCCCTGCTCTCCCTCTCGCTCTCGCTCTCGCTCTCGCTCTCGCTCTTTTCTCCCTGATCCTTTTCTCTCTCTCCAAATCCTCACTGCCCACCCCCTCTCTCTGCTTTATTCCTTTGCTCTCTGCTCCTGGGTCCCCACCACTTTGACTTTTAACAACACTCTCCAGATCTTATTTCAGACTCAACTCCGTCTTTGCTTTCTGCCCCTCACCCAACCCTGCAGCCCTGCCACAGGAGCATGCTCCCTCTCTCCCACTGCCTTCTAGCAATACCAACCAAGAAAAAAAATATATGTGTGGTGGGGATTGGGGGATAGGAGGCATACATGCCTGCTAGAGCATCCTACCATGGCATGACAGAGTAGGCCTCTCCCCCCATTCACCTAGGTGAAAAGAGCCAACCAAAAAAGGATGAGATTTAGATAAGATCTTGCTGCTGAGAATTTGAAAAACAACACACCTGAAACCCTTAACCCTCAAAATTTTATGTTTCTTTATTTAAAAGATTTTTTTTTTATCCCTAGCATTCAGGCCTTCTAACCTAAAATTGTCCTAAGATTCAAAAATCATATTTAATCCTCTCCCACAGGTCAAACCAACTATTCTGATAACCATTATTTAATCCTTAATTAACAACCAGTTTCCTTTTACAGACAAGCTGTTACTGCCTATCCCAGATATGTAATTAACATGGTATTTTCTTCCTTAGCCATCCAAACAGATAAATCCTCAACTCTTTCCTCTACTTTTCTCAATACAACACAGGTAACTCCAGATTTAACGGATGCTTTCCAGGACTAAATTCCTCAAATACTCTTGTTTTTTTCTAGGACTATAAAAACACACCATGATGTACTCTCAAGCACTTCATCTAGAACTCCCATGAGGAGCATAGAGAAAGCCTTCAACTACCAAGGGAGCCTAAGTCTAACACAGAAGGCCTGTTTGTACTCTGAGACAATCGCTACCAAGCTAAGGACAATCTTCAGTGAGCTAAGACAGAGTCCCATTTTCCCAAGCCCCTGGCTCTTCATCATTCATAGCCCATTCCTCCCTTCCACAGTTCTTTGAGACTCAGTGGAGCATAGATGTCCAGGAGTTTGGGAGCCCCTGGTCCTCGACTCATCATCGCTGGCCCACGGACCCCCAACCATTTGTTCTGACTCCTGTGTGGTTTTCCAGCAGACTGGATGCTCAGAAGCTTGGGAACAACAGCTTTACTTCTCACATCCTAGGCTGCATTTTCCCACCCCCTGAGCACTTTCCTAAAGTCCAGCAGCCTAGGACTGGTGGGGGTTCAGTGCAGGGTCAACAGAGTCAAGCACACTTTCCTTATCCTGCCCCCCCCCCCAGGTGCTTCCTCACCCCAGCAGTGGGGCAGAACTCAGACTCACAAGGGAAGAGTCTGTTTTTGAGCATGTCTTTGAAATGGGGAGCACCAAAGATGGGGGAATGAGAGCACAGAAAGCAAAGACACAGAGGACACCAAAAACCCTACATTATGTACTTACTACACAATCACTAGGAACCAGAAATAAAACTTTCTCTTACTTTTTTTGTCTCAGAACTGTTGTAATCAGGGCTGTTAGACTAGCAACCTACCTGCCCCAAGCCTTACATCTAGAATGTAGGCCAGCATTCTGCCTGCTCTGAGCCTTGCTTCTGGAATGGAGTGATGCTGGAATTTATTCTGCTTAGTTAATTTTTTTCTTTAAATCACTTCTTCTTCTCCTCCTCCTCCTCCTCTTCTTCTTCCTCCTTCTTTTCCTCCTCCTCCTCCTTTTTCCAGAAAAGTGACATATTTTACACCTACAAGTCAATATTTGGTTTATCACTATAGGAGCTTAAAAGTCTTTAGCATAACAGGATACACCCTCATTTATGATGCTTACTTGACAAATGAAGTGAGGATCCAGATAAGCGGAAGAAACAGAGAGGGTGGAGGAACAGGCTGGGTTAGTAGACAGAAGGCAGGACAAAGCTGAGTTTGGTCTGCCTTGAGCTTAGAACTTAAGAAGGCTCTGAAAATGCTGGGCTTGTGTTACAGCACATATAATCAGTATTTACTTAACTATGGTAGGATGGAATATGGCTACTTGTGTCCCTTCAAGGTTCCCATATAACACACCTATCACAAAAGGTCTGACATCAGACTATTTAGATTTATTTCCTAATCAAGTAACTTTTAAAAATACTAAGTTTAAATGAACAACTCAATAGAAGAAAAAAATTTAAAAATCTCTTAAGGTTTGAGTGTCATTTACCCTGGGTTGGGAATAAATCAGGTTTAGACTATCCTATCCTCACAGTTCTCTCATTTTAAAGTGATCTGGAAGGGGGGATTCCTTGAAAGTTTTCACAAGGCCTTAGGAGGAGTATTTCAGGGTAATTTCTTCTTTCACTGGCTTATATGATAATTTTCCCCTCTGAGTCGCAATTTCCTAACACACACACACACACACACACACACACACACACACAATCTAGCCAGATTCAACCAAATCTAACCAAAAGCAAGATTATTCATTCCATCTTCCAGAGATAACCATTAATACCAGGGGTATTTACCTCGCCAATCTGATGTCATGTTTTCTTTCTCCCACTCAGTTAGTTATGAAAACATTTTTATATGCTCCTTTAGTGTAAGCATAGTTTGGTTAAATCAGTGAAGGTAAAGAAAAAGAAATGGGGTGGGACCATTAATATTAAAGACCTTTTGAAAAGCCATAGAGAAAATTTCTACTGTAGAGGCCTCGTAAAATATATACATATATAAAGAGATTAAACACAGTTAATATATAATGGAGATATAATGGACTAACTAGACATCTTTTGCCTCCAGAGGAAACCTCCAATTCAAAGAACAGGCTATACATTGCTGATTTATTGGTGAAAGGGGCTATCCTTCCCCAAGTAGCACAGGCGTTGTCAAGGCTATTGATTGATCTTCTAACCTGAGGGCAAAGCCCGTTTGCTGAAGACACAACTTTCTTTTGTCAGTGAACCTAGAAAAAAATCAAGCTAGTACCCATCTAGAACCTTCACTTTTATAAATAACATTCATGGTGCTGGAAAGTACTTTGCCTGGCACTGGAGGAGAAAAGAAATAATCAATATCAGACAGGTATAAACCCTGAAACTTATTATGGAGACCTACCTGTGAGATATACTGGTGTAGCAGTGTCACAGATACTATGGGGAAAACCAATCATATTTGGATTGAATTTAACACCCACTCCATGAGAGGGAAGCTATTTATGCCACTGCTGGAGTAGCCAAGAATCTGAGACGAGACAGGTCATAGGACTAAGAGGAAACCCAGTACTATTTTTCTGCTAAAGGAACATATTGATATACCCGTAGCTCGCAGCATCACTGAACCCTAATCAGAGAAACACAGAGACCCACAACTGGAATATGTACAGAGAGTGAGTGACATTGGAGTACTCAGCCCTAAACTGGACATTGTTAATAAAACCCCTTTGCTCTTTGACAGGCATCTATGTAGAAGAGGCAGAAAGATTGTTAGAGTAATAGGTAATGAACAGTTCTAAGGAAACAGTGTCTTTCAGACACAACAGGATTGATATACATACGACTTCACAAAGACAATGACAGCAGTCACATGATCCATGTAGGTTGAAACCATATACAATCAGAACACAGAGAAAGAAAAATAGACACAAAGCCCAACCCCTAACCAAGAAGCTCCTTACAATTGATACCTGCTGGGAAAGGGAAACGTAGTTTTTCCCAGTGGAATTTCACTGGGTATATCAACCATACTCCAGGGTAGGCTCCATATCCAGGAGTATTGTCTTACTGATTTTCTTCTTTTGTTGTTTTGACTATCCACTTTTTTGTTTTTTCCTCTTTTGGGAGAGGGGAGGAAAAAAACATGATGTTGGGAAGTGGGGAGGTGGGAAGGGTGGAGGATTTGAGAGGAGTTGTGGGAATGGAAAGAACTATGATCGGAATATATTATAGGGGGAAGTATTTTATGTACAGAAATTAAAAAAAAAACTGTATTGGTGAAGTTTGAAAGAAAATTCCCCAAGTTTCACTTTTCTTTAGGAAATGTTAACCACCTCATTATGGAGAGTGTCTGAAACCCTTCGGTGTCAATTAAAGCATTTTCAAGTTGGTCAAAAAAAGAAGAGAAAGAGCCTTGTCCATCTAAGCAGTCAGGCAAGGTTTGGATCCCAAAGATACATTGTTTCTTATGTTGGATCCTGTAGGTAATTAGCAGCCAGCATATACCTGCTGCCATCATGCTACCTTTCAGAGTGACTTTGTTCAGGAGACAGGAAGCTCAGGACAATTCAACTACACAGCTTCCAAGTCAGACGGAATCCTTTATCAGTAGCCTAGGGCATGCACCCTGTGACCTAATATCCAATACCCACCTTAATATCTTTACGGAGTATTTCCTTAGAAGCTGCTGAGGAAGCAACAACTTTTGTTGATTCCAACTAGTCTTCCCGCTTCTTCCTTTTCATAGGAACCAAAAACTTCTCAACAATTTTTTTCCTGACAATACCAACTACACCAGATAAAGCTTAAAATAGTAGTATGTATATGGTTAGTTTAAAATTAGATACTCCTTGGATTATACGTGGGCCATAGTTTAATTTTTCAACATAATTTTATTGATATTGAAAGTGAGATTGAATGAATGCAGTGGTTTGAACAATAATGGCCATCATAGGCTCAAGGATTTGAATATTTGATTCCCCAGAGAATGGCACTGTTTGAAAAGACTAGGAGGTGTGACCTAGTCAGAGGAAATATGTCACTGTGGGTGGGCTTTAGGGTTTCAAACCCCCAAGCTGTGCCCAGAAGTTTTCTCTTCTTTTTTCATGTGGTCCGGACGTTGAACTTTCATACATAACTGCCTGCATGTCACCTTGCTCCCCACCATGAAAATGGAATAAAGCTCTGAAACTATAAGCAAACTCCCAATTAAATGTTTTCCTTGTAAGAGTTGCTGTGGTCATGGTATCTCTTTACAGCAATAAAAGAGTAACTAAGGCAATAAGAGATATAGTGACTTGACTGTAGGTTTTACCAGCTGATGGAGAGCCAACTCAGAAAGAACTCAGCTAAAAAGTAGAAGTCCTTGTTGGCAATGCAGGCAGTTATTCTACAACAGAGAAAGACAGAGAAAGAGATTGGGTCACTGTGTTGTGAATAAGTAAGAGAGGTGTCAAGGGATCCAGTCATAAAGAACTTTAGGCTTAAACAGAGGAAGAATTCGTGTGGAGAATGAGGTATTGCCCAATTAAACAGTGTTGGTATAAACGCCATCCAGCCAATTATTGTCTTAACTCCAGCCCTGAAATGTCCTCCTATTAAGTTGCTAATCTCTGCTATCCCTGAGGGGTTCAGTCTGGTTCCTATGGGTGGATCTGTTCGGGTGCAGGCATAGATAATTGTTTTCATCTGGAAAGTATCTATACAGAAGAACTTGTTCCTGGAATCTAAGGAAACTGATTATCTCTTTTGCACAATGACTTATCTTTGTGCCTTTGCTTTTGAAAGGTACTGAGCATAGTTAGGTAGACAGACACTCCCTGGAGATTAACATGCCTCTGCAAAGTCCTGTAGGAGTCAAACCCTAAGTAAAGGAAGCACACAAATAAAGGCAGAGATGCCAGGCCTTAAGCCCCGCTTAGTTAACTTATGGCACCAATAGAGGATACAGGGCTTTTTAAAAAAAGAGAGACACTCCTGGTTTTAAGCATCCTGTGTTTATGGAATTAGTTACTCTTCTCATCACAAGACCAAATATGGGAATAGAAGCCTCTGGAAGAAGTAAGGGTTTCTTTCCCTCTTAGTTCATAGAAGGGAAAGCAGGGTGGCTATAGCTCTGTTGTTGGTGGTAGGAACTTTCCTCACAGCCAGATCATAAGCAGCCTCAAGCCAGGACTGGGAGTGGATGAAAACTCATAAACCCTGCCTCATGGGCCTTTGTTTACCAGTTAGGCACTAGTTTCAAACTTTCTGTGGCTTCCTGAAACCACATGGCTATCAGGAACCAACTGTTCAGTCAGATGAGCATGTGGGGACATTTTACATTCTAGTCATTGAAGAACTTGTGTAGAATCATGAGCTGGATCTAGAAATGGATACTCAGTGAGCTTCTTTTAAGACTCTCTTCATCTCATTGTTACATCATTCACTTTTTCTCCCTTTCTTTCATTTCAATCTCTCTTCTGTTTTAATTTTCTTCATTGTTACATTGTTTTGTTTTTCATTTATGCATCTCCTTTACTTGAATTTTGAAATTTAAATATCTTTCAAGGAGGATATTCCAGCCTTCATTTTTCTGGTGCTGTAGTTAATGCTGGTATAGAGATTGTGTATAACTGGGTTTGGTGGAGTATGACAAATTCCCATTGTTTGGAAGATTGATGCAGAGGATCACAGGCTTGAGGCCAGCCTGAACAACTTAGCAAGGCTGTGTTTCAAAACAGATTTTAATAAAAATAAAATAAAAAAAGATGACTCATTCCTATAATCCCAGGACCTGGGAAGTAGAGGCAAGAATATCACTGCAAGTTTGAGGCCAGACTGGGTAACATAGAGTTCTGGGTCAGTTTGTGTTACAGAAAGAGAACTCTTCTAGAAGAGAAAGGGGGTGAGGAAATATAGAGCATTGGCCAAGAATGTGTATAACCTTGGGTTTAATCCCTAATTATGGAAAAAGGAGGGGTTGAAAAATACACACAGGCCTGTCCATGTCTGTCTGTCTCTGTGTCTCCGTGTGTTTGTATCTGTGTATCTGTGTGCCTGTGTGTGTTATTGGCACGTGGCCCTATCACCTGTCACTGTATACTTAGTAGAATAAAAACATAGATCAGGGAACATTGGAAAAGCAAAGAATAAATTATTCATTAATAAAAAGTTATGTCATAGGCAAATCAAACTTGTTTTCACTTGGCAGGACCAGCAATATATCTTTACAGTTTTACCTCAGGAATAAACTAAATCTCCATCTCTGTGTCATAACATAGTTTGATAGAATCTTGATCATCTGTCTGCTCTACAAAATATTGCTTCTGTCTACTGTATTGGTGGCAGTATGCTGATTGGAGTAGGAGGTAGCAACTACTTTGGACTTTTTGGTAATGCATATGTGCATAAGAGATGGAAAATAAATTTCCTTTATTTTTTAATTCAAGAGTCTTGTACTTCAGTGAAGTTCTGAGGAGTTTAGTGTTGTTCAACTGCTGCTGTGTGCCAGATTTGCTAACATCAGAGACGACGACTGAATCCCAGATATGGCCCCATTCCCCATGATGACCAGGCAGCGAACTAATGACAGATTGACTGTAGTAAACCATTTCCTTCACAGAAAAGACAATTCTTATTAGAGTAGATTATTATTCTGGCTGTGGATTTGCCTTTCTTGCAGGTAATGCTTCTGCCAAAACTGTTAACCATAGACGTACAAAAAGCCTTATTCACCAATATGGTATTCTGCATAGTATTGCTTCTGACCAAAGAACACACTTCACAGTCAGAGAAATATATCAGTGGGGACACGATCATGGAGTCCACTGGTTTTCCATTTTCCCCACCATTCTGAAGCATCTGGCTTGATTAAAAATGTAGTAGCCTTTTGAAGTCACAGTTACAGAGCCAAATAGGCAACAACAGCCTTCAGGACTAGAGCAGGGTTGTCTGGAAGGCAGTATATGCTTTGAATCAACAGCTAATAGATGGTATGGTTCTCCTATAGCCAGGATCCATAGGTCCAGAAATGTGAAGGAAAGAATAGTTCTACTCATTATCAGCCCTAGCAAACCACTAAAAAATTTTCCTTCCTATTTACACTGTCTTAATTTTTAGTAGTCTAGAAATTTTGGTTTTAGAGGTAGAAAAACTCTTGTTAGGGATGCAACAAACATCCACTAACCTGGACGCTCAGACTTACCCATGGTCGCTTTGTGCTTTGATGACCTTAAGTCAACAGGCTGAAAAAAAGGAATAGCAGCATTAGAAGGGTGATGGATGTAGATTACCAAGCAGAAATTAGCCTGCTTCTCTATATTAGAGCTAAGAAAGATTATGTTACAATGGAGACAAAAAATATTGTATCTGAAGAACAGGAGCTCATTTGGGGTACCTCTTGGTGCTACCATGTCTTGCGATTAAAGTCAATGGGAAACTATAACTATCCAGGTAGGATAACAAAGGGCGAAGGGCACAGACCCATCAAGAATGAACTTTCAGAGTCCAGGAAAAGAGAACCTACTAAGTTGCTTGCTAAGAGGGAAGGAAATGCAGAATGTATATTTCTGTAGAAATACAGAGGAAGGTAGTTCTAAATACTGGCTAAGGACACTTGACCAGTTGCAGAAGAAAGTATTATGATCAATGTGATTGTTTCTATTGTATTTTGTTAAGAATGCTTACACAGATATCTGTGCTTTCAATTTTTGGTTTCTTTATCATTTAAGGTAACATCAATTAAGAGAATATTAGTGTTTATCATATTTAAGTTTGAGATAGTAAAACAATGTCCCTCAAGCGATATTGCCACCTATTCTAAATTTATAATGTGTTTGTATTTGTATGAGGGATAGTTATGTTATGTTCATATAGAGGTTATATTTGTGGGCATTATTATGACCTGCTTATTATTTTCATTTGGAAATTAGGCATGACTTAAGGAGATATGATTAGGTATCAAGTTGACAAGGTGATTTATGATGGCTCTTCTTATTAGTTAGCTTTTCTACATCTGAAACTAACTAATACCTAAGTACCTGGATACACTGGTGAGAAATATTTTTGCTAAATTGAAATATTTGATGGAGAAGACCAATTTGAATCTGAATCTCTTCAGGTAGAAAGTTACATCTTTAACTGAGATCTTTTGAGGTGGAAAGATCCATCCTTTAATTTGGGCTTCACTTTCTGCTAGCTCTCTTTGTTTGTTCTTGCTGTCACTGTGAAGTCCATCACTTCACAAGCATTAGAGTCTACTTCTTTGGGACTATGGCATATATTGAATGTAGGTGAAGGGATCATTTCCCTAAGTGGTTCTTGATTGTATTATTAAAGACAGTGGCAGCTAATCGTTGGGAGAAGGGAAAAGGGTGGGATATCTGGGTATGAGGAGGAAGAGGTAAGGGACAAGAGAGACAGAGGGGGCTTTTCAACCAGGCTTGGAGAGAGGAGCATGAACCCTTTAAGGCCTGGGGGTAATTAGAAGCAGTAGGGACCTCTGCCACCAATGGAATTCTGAAATAAGAAAGCTGATGAGTTTAGAGTAATATATTCTTAGCTCAGCCATTGATTTATCTGGCTAGTTTTAAAATAGTAAGGCTGTTTGTTTTCCATTCACAGGTAAGGTGAGCAGGAGGAGAAAGTGGGCAGCCAGAGGAATGGGTACAGAGGAATAGGAAGCATTCTTGGGAGAAACACAAGATGGTGGCTTGTTGGAGCTGAGTGAGACCTGGGGTGTCTTGGTGAAGCTAGCCATGGAGGCTGAGTGAGGAGGCTGATCTCTGAGCATAGCACCAGCCATTGCATTGGCCAAGGAGCAAGCATGATTTTATAAAATTATATGCAACAACTGAAGATCAGCTAAAACATCCAGCCTTGTGGACTGAATGAACATCTATGCGATTCTTGAGTGTTCCATTGATTGCATCAGTCTTATCCACATATTGTTGGACTAGCTGAACTGTAACATGTTAGCCATTGTAATAAATCCTCATATATGTATTTTATCCTCATATAATATATTCTTCTATGTAGCAGGAATGATGGGACAGTCTCTCTGTAAATGCTGGGGGCTGTGTAGCTTCAAAAGGATCTACTTCAGGAGGACCTAATTGAGGGCTGCCTGAGAGACCAAGGATTACTGGTGCAAACAATGCCAGCCAATCATGAACTGCTATTTAGAAGAGATGCTTTCTTGGGACCAATGGGAGCATGGGTGGAAGGTATTAAGGGAGCTTGCAGCAGTGTTCAGATGAGCTTGCTGTGGCATTTCTCTCCTGCTCCTGGAGTCTGTGTTATTGACTCTGACAACTTGCCACCAACCTCTAATGGCAGAGAGGGTTGGGCAGAGAGCTGTCCGGGGCACAGTCAATACCTCTATTATTAAATATATAATATAATATATTAGTATATCTGAAATCCCATATATCATACACACACACATATGTGTGTGTATTTTTCTTGTATATGTATATGATGTATGGGTATTTAGTGATAAACAGAGAAAGTTCTGTTCTCCTAGAGAACCTTGACTAATATAGAACCCTAGAGAAAAGGGAAATAATTAGGGCCAGGAAGGCAGAGGGTCAGGTCCAGATGATGGGAGCTCCAGGGAGGGCAAATGTTGTATCAGGGAGAAATGAGGATAAAGGAGGACAAGAAACAAACTGTGTCAAATCCTTGAAAACCAGGATCTTAGGAATGAAAGGTCACACACTTTCTGAAAGCAACAAATGGAACCACTTCTGAAGACACAGAGGAATTCTTCAAAGAGGCTTGGGGTTAGATGGTCAGAACTGTTCCCATTGAGAGAATTTTCTTGACATGTTTTTACAGATTTTAGTGTCAGTGTTAAAATTATTTCATGTGCCTTGCTTATTTTCAGTATACAATTCTGCAACCTCCATGAGGCCAAAGGGCAGGTTTGTCTACTTCCAAGCTCCTCGTATAACCACTGGCAGAAATAAAGATCGTCTAAAAAGAGACACTGTCTTTAAATCTGAATATCAGACTGTTGAACAATGAACTCCAAAGAAATGTGAATTTCTCCAGGAATCTCATTCATGCCCTAAGAAAGGACCCATGTTGTACATGGATTGTGATTTACCCCCACCCTGATTTTTTCTTCCAAACATAACTACCAGGATAACTACCTTGGAACTATTGTTCCAAGGAGTGGCTCTGCTGAGGAGAGTGAACTGAACCAGGCTATTCTGAGGAAATTCCACACCCACTTCTATTCCAGTTCACGTGCTAGTTGAAAATCTTTTCCTCAATGACAAATATTTGTCATGTTTGTTATCAGCAATTATTTTTGCATGACAGAACTTTTAAGGAATCTCAAAATTGCCAACTCAAATATACCTTGCATGTTTTCCTGATCCTGTCCTTTATAACTGTTGAGCCATGTGTTTCAGAACACAGAGCACAGCTGCTCTTGCTCAGAATAGCCCTAAATAGCTGAATCCCCACACACTCCTTCCAGTGTTAAATGTACTCAGATTTCTCAATGGAAGCCAGGAAGTGACTGAATTTAAGTAGCTGTTTCCTTGGTAGTCAGCAATTTTCTATAATTTGTATTCATCTCGATTTACCTGAACCTTCACAGGGTTCGTTGCATTTCCTGTATTCGTTCTTCTCTCTGCTGTCTTTATCATTTCCCTGTTTCCATACGGGTCTGATAAACAGTCTTGGACCCTGTGTGCACAGCAGGATAAGGTTATTTTAATCTGCACATGCCATTTAAAGTGTTTGAAATAGATAGAGACAAGACTATCAGACATCTTTGCCAAGGACCCTGTATAAAGGAGACTCAACTAAAAGAAACATTGGACTACACAAGCAGAAGCCTATCTTTTCTAAATTTTTTCAAAAAATATTTATTTATAAAAATACAATGAGATAAGTTTATGGTGAGAAATGTAGCAATAAATATACTTGAAGGAACCAGAGCAACTCTACAGTGATGCATTAGTACAAACTAAGTCTGCAGGCATAGCACCCTAACATACATGTCTGTGGACATTTTTGTATATACACCTTAAAAGCACCACTTGGAAAGTACCTCGTCAGCTTAAGGAAGAGAATGAGTACAGAACATAGTCACAGACACATACTGATTGTGACTTTCTTAAAAACGTAGCAGACAGTACTGTAGAGAAAGATCAGTGTCAAGTTCTGAACTCTGCATCTTAGATTTGGTTGGCAAAGACCACATTTAGCACACTAACATTTTAGTCTTCTGTGTCATGCCAGATGTACACTAAACTATAAAAAAGAAATACTTTCCTATTGTTTGAAAATATCAGTTTAAGTATAAGATTGTAAAACAATGCATAGATCTTCAATCAAAGAACTGTCTGTCCTTTCATAGCGTTCCCTTGACTTCATACACAAGGTATTGGTTATCCTATGGGATTTAATTGTTCCAGCACTAAATGCAACTATATGGGGAGAAGGCAGAAAAAGGAATAAGGAATGTATGTAAGGCAGTTTTTTAAAGGTACAATAAGTATAATATTGTTTTAGGTAGACAAGAAAAGAATTTCTCAAGGCTAGGTTGGATCTCACTAGATAAAAACAATGGACTTAAATACTGCTCTTCTGTGTGTGATTCTAATATCCAATGCCCTGGTCATCACTATATCTGTATTCTTGAGGATAGTCATCCAAGTACTCACCATGATATCCACAGAGGTATTTTGCCTGATAATCACCTCCACTTTTCTCCAAACCATTTTTTCTGTACCCTGGCTTTTGTTGTGAATGACAGGTTTGTGGGAAAGGCACAGAAGTTGGGGTCATACATTTGACACCCATGCCCTTACATGCTCATTCCTTTTTTGGGAAACAACCTAGTTGGTATCTGTTTGTAGAAAATGGTTGAGTTATCCACTGGCTGTAATTTTAGCTTTTGGTTGTAGATGTCTCTTCAGTACCCAGCACTAACATCCCACCCTTGCTGGTACACTTGTTTGTTCCCGTCTGTAAACCAATTACAGTTTAATTTGCCTTCATCAAATATGTCTTGCTTTGTTTGTCTACATACATAATGCCAATCTCAATGGTTGTATGGAATGCTTTTGTTTACACCAGGCCTGCTAGAATCACTAGTATAGTCTGACCCTGGGTCATATTGCCATTCTCAATAGTGTCATTTGCTTCAAATATGTTATGGGACTTCATATCATAGGCCTGTGTAGCTTTAATAAAGTTGCAGATACTCGGCAACTGAGGCTCATTTGGTAAGGATTGGTTGACAGAGCCCGGCGCTTTTTTCAAATGAGTTTGCTGTGGATGATGTCTTCTTTCAGACCCACCTGGAAGCTGGTGCAAATGTTCTTGCTTGTCACCTCTTCTATGAAGTTGAGCAGATGCCCCCTGTCGTCCCCCCTCCCCTCAGCATACTTGTTATGTAATCTTGTTCTTGACCTCAGCAGAGAGGCAGTAGGAAGTGCCCTTGTTGAAGCATTGTTACGATGGTTCTGATTACTGGAAAGGGCTGTGCTTGGACTAGGGGTGTGGGGGTGATGGGTATGGCGAGGTAGTCAGTTAGCTTCTGCCCCTAGCCTGGAGATGCACAAGCTCACTCCTCTACAAGGTGCATGAGAAGCTGGAACGCAGCTGAGGGATGCAGAAGAAGATGATGCTCCATCTGAAGTTTGGTTGGACTCCAGTCCTCTGGAATCTGAGGGATACTGTGGAGTGCGGCCCACTTTCTTGACAATCCATCTTTTAAAAAAATTTTTAGTAGGCTTAATGAAACAAGAGCATCTGAATGACTACATCTCCTCCCTCCAAAAGGTTTCCCAGTGAAGCACAGGCTCAGGACTAAACTGATTGTGAGGGAGTTAGACAGTTGTCTAAAGCTCTTTGTTGCAGGTGTGTGGCAACATGTTAATTTTGGATCATATCAGATATTATCTGAAAAGTTTGGTTGGCTTGTTTTGAAAAATTCAAAGAAAAGGCTAAGTCATATGGAAGAAGAGATTTTTTTCTCTAAGATAATTGACTTGAAATGTTCATTACCAACTGAATTAGTTCCTTTTCTACTGCAGCTTAAGCGAAGAAGGGTTTGTTTTGGCTTTCCCTTCAAGGGGATACAGTCATGGCAGGGGCAGAAGCAGTCTGGTCTTATTACGTTCCAAGTCAGGAACAGCAAGCAGATAGAATGTAGGGCTGGCCATAAACTTTAATCCCCAGTGACCAACTTCTTCCAGTAAGACTCCACTTACTAAAAGTTCTATAACCACCAATGATGCCACCAGCTAGGAACACATGAGATGTGGAGGACATTTTACATTTATACCCCAACCTCAACCAACTTATCTGATTAAAAAAAGTGAAACCAAACCAACCAAACAAACAAAAAACCAGGATACTTTGGCAAAAGTCAATGAGGTATTTACCAGTGTTTAGTCAATATGTTTACTCCCTATGTCCTTTCCTTCCATTGTTGTGATTTTTTCACAACAATGGTGTCCTTTTTGCTTTCTTTCTTTTTTCTTTGACCCAAGTGTAACTCACTTTTGTCTCTGTCTCTGTGTCTCTGTGTCTATCTCTGTGTCTATCTCCGTGTCTGTCTCTGTCTCTCTGTCTCTCTCTGTGTCTCTCTCTCTGTGTCTCTCTCTGTGTCCCTCTCTGTGTCTCTGTCTCTGTCTCTGTCTCTGTCTCTGTCTCTGTCTCTCTCTCTCTCTCTCTCTCTCTCTCTCTCTCTCTCTCTCTCTCTCATGTTTTGTCTATCTCAGGCTGACCAAGAACTATCTGTGTTGGCAAGAATGAAATTCAACTTCTTCTTCTTCTTCTTCTTCTTCTTCTTCTTCTTCTTCTTCTTCTTCTTCTTCTTCTTCTTCTTCTTCTTCTTCTTCTTCTTCTTCTTCTTCTCCTCCTCCTCCTCCTCCTCCTCCTCCTCCTCCTCCTCCTCCTCCTCCTCCTTCTTGTTTTGGAAAAAAGTGAGTTCATTTTGAACTTCAACTTCTGAATCTCTAGTTTCTACCTGCCAAGTGCTAGGACTACATGTGTGTGCCACCATGCTAGATTTATGCTCACTGAGGATGGAACCAGGGCATGTTAGGCAAGCACTTTACCAACTGAGCTACATCTCTAGCTCACCCTTTAAGGCCAATTCAAAGCTTACTTTCTCTGAAAGCTTTCCTGCCTTGTTCCCACATATGACTATCTTCATCCTTTAAACATAGTGTTCCTAGAATCCAGCGAGCACTTACTTTGTATGGAGTTCTGTTATTTATCTTATGAACTATTTGTATAGTAGTGTGTACAACTTTTAAGAGTTTTGGTAATGTGAACATTATTATCTCTGTTTGGATCTGCCTCCTTTGCACATGTTTTGTGCAATAATATGAATTTGCAAGCTATATGGCAGAAAGCAATAGGGAAAGCATGTGCAATATTCAAAAGTATTAGACTTAACAGAGAGACCTATCATCACTACTTAGGTTGGATCAATGGAACAGACAAAGGATCCAAAGATTAGCAATTGCTGGAACCTACTACTATACATAGATCCAAAGGAGAATCATAGTGTTAAGGCAAGTTGCAGAACAGAAATAAGTTCATGACAGAAAGTGAGGCTAGACAGGGAGGGACTCAGAAATAGGAACTCACACTTTTGCTCATTAAATATTCCACCTCTTACTGGTACCTTTCACTAGCCAGACCCATCATTAAACTAGTGGGCATTCCAGACATACTGTTTATGTTATGTTTATGTTTTCCCTTACAGGAATAAATTGAGTTGGAATAAATTGAGTTGGAATAAATGAAGAATAGAGGTGGGGACAAAAAGGACAAACAATAACTAGAAAAGAGCACCTTATGCTGCTGGACTCCCCAAATACTTGATATAGTATGTAGTTTCTACTACCCTGCTTTAAGTTCTGGGTTGACTTCATGATACCTGACCCGTCTATGTTCCCTTGGGTCTTTGGATGAAACACACACAGACACACACACACACACACACACACACACACACACACACACACACACACACACACTTATTTTTAAATGCTTTTTAGCTCAAAGCCTCCTGCAGCTAATGTGCCATTATCTTAACTCCCAGCCCAATACCTCTAATTCTGCCCTCAGTTTAGTTACTCATTTACCTTTATTCCTGGCTTCATACCCTAAATCTTCCCCCAGCTTATTTGCTTTTCTAATCTCCTACCTGCTATCACCGGTCCAGTCAGAGAAGCACCCAATGGCCACTCCACACGAGATCTCACATGGTTGGTGACTCTCCAAAGTATGGCAGCTCTTTTTCTTACCCCTGAGTCTGCTTGCATGCTTTCGAGGAAACTGGGTCCACCTCTTCTGCCCGTTCATTACCAGATAACGTCTTAATTAGTGAATCATAACCAACTGGAGAACAGGACCTTCAGTACTCATTCCTAATCAGAGCATCAGAACCACCCCCTACAACTTGATGCTCTGTTTTATACAAGGGATATGTGGATTGGTTGTTTATTACTTGGGCTATTCATTGGTTTCAAGATCAGGGTTACTTTAGAGGTTTTGATTTAAAAGTGTGAATCAGCAGCCTTATTTATAATAGCCAGAAACTGGAAAGAACCCAGATGCCCTTCAACAGAGGAATGGATACAGAAAATGTGGTACATCTACACAATGGAATATTACTCAGCTATCAAAAACAATGACTTTATGAAATTCGTAGGCAAATGGTTGGACCTGGAAAATATCATCCTGAGTGAGCTAACCCAATCACAGAAAGACACACATGGTATGCACTCATTGATAAGTGGCTATTAGCCCAAATGCTTGAATTACCCTAGATGCCTAGAACAAATGAAACTCAAGACGGATGATCAAAATGTGAATGCTTCACTCCTTCTTTAAAAGGGAACAAGAATACCCTTGGCAGGGAAGAGAGAGGCAAAGATTAAAACAGAGACTGAAGGAACACCCATTCAGAGCCTGCCCCACATGTGGCCCATACATATACAGCCACCCAATTAGACAAGATGGATGAAGCAAAGAAGTGCAGATTGACAGGAGCTGGATGTAGATCGCTCCTGAGAGACACAGCCAGAATACAGCAAATACAGAGGCGAATGCCAGCAGCAAACCACTGAACTGAGAATAGGACCCCCGTTGAAGGAATCAGAGAAAGAACTGGAAGAGCTTGAAGGGGCTCGAGACCCCATATGTACAACAATGCCAAGCAACCAGAGCTTCCAGGGACTAAGCCACTACCTAAAGACTATACATGGACTGACCCTGGACTCTGACCTCATAGGTAGCAATGAATATCCTAGTAAGAACACCAGTGGAAGGGGAAGCCCTGGGTCCTGCTAAGACTGAACCCCCAGTGAACTAGACTGGTGGGGGGAGGGCGGCAATGGGGGGAGGGTTGGGAGGGGAACACCCATAAGGAAGGGGAGGGGGGAGGGGGATGTTTGCCCGGAAACCGGGAAAGGGAATAACACTCGAAATGTATGTAAGAAATACTCAAGTTAATAAAAAAAAATAAAAGTGTGAATCAGCAATACTGGGTATGGACTGAATCTTTATGCCCTCAATTTCTGATATACATTGAGACTTCATTTCCCATACAGTAGTGTTGGGAAATGGGGCCTTTAAAAGTTTAATAAGGTCACAATTATGCTTGAACTTCAGCCCTTGGAAGAGGTCTGAGGGAGTTTGTTCACAGTGTCTACTAAGTCAGGATAGTGGTTGTCATCAGTGATGAACAGGCTGTCAATAGACACCGAATCTGTAGTCACTTTAAACTTAAACTTGCCAGACTCTAGCACTATGAGAAAAGAATATGTGTTGTTTATAAAGGGTATATTGGAGGATATTTTGTAATAGCAGCCTGAGTGCACTAACATCAATGATAACTATCTGAGGCCTTAACGGAATAGGAACTGTTAACAATTCAGAGTTTTGTTTGGAGTCACTGGCTTTGCATAAGAAAACAGACAAAAGGATGACTTTTTTCCAGAGCTGAAATGCTGATCCAGTTTTGTAGAAGTTTACACAAGTGGACTTTGTAGTTTTCTTTCTGGAGTTGGAATTTAGCCCCTGGTCTTGAAAAACAAACAAACAAACAAAAAACAAACAAACAAAAGGAGTTTCTTCAAAAACAGAGATGGTTGGGCTTTACATTAACCAGTGTTAAAAATCGCTTGAGTCATATTTGATCCCAGTGTTGTTTAGCTGGTAGCAACTCATGTTGCTAATAAATACTGCCTCCATCCACTGCGGGGTCCTAATACAGAAGCACTGAGCTATGGTGAACAGCCACAGCATAAGGATCCTAACAATGTAATGGAAAAGATCCTTTATAACATTTGTGTTTGTCCTTAGAAGGTAATTTCTTTTGGTATCATATAAATGCAAATCTTCTCTCCTGCACATCTTTAATTAGTATTTACTAAAAAAAAAAAAACCATCAATTTTGATGCTACCATTTTGTCCAAAATATAAATTAAACACTTGGCAAACTCCAGCATGTTTTAAAAACACAGAACATAGTCTGTTGGAGGCTTCCATTTAATGTTAAAGTAATGCAGAACAGAATCCTGGGAGATTCTACCACTCAGGAGTCCTGCCAAGCCTAGGTGAAGTTTTTCCAAATCCTAGACTCTTATACATCCTATTTCCTGTTCACCACTTGCAGGGAGATATAATTGTTCAAGAGCTGTGAGGATAACGAGTCACCCACAGTCCTTCCTGCTAACTTTTGAGAAGTCTCTACTGAGGCAAGTGGATGAAAAGAGAGCCAGACTTTGTGTGCTTAGTCAGGAAGCATCAGTTTCTGCTCACTGGACTTTCTGGTATGATTAGCCCTCACATTGCTTTACACTGGTATCCCAAATACTAGCTTAACTTTTTTCACATTTCAGTTCTTAAAAAGGAAGCCAAGACTCATTAACTGTACTTACTGACTGCCCTGTCCCCAACTTCTGGTGGGACAGTATACTTTTTCTGTCATCTCTTTGCCTATCCTGACTTTAGACTCATTTTGGTTCCCTGCATCTCTGTTGCTTAGCTGTGGAACACTGACAGCCTGCTTGGGGACTGCCTTATTTGATCTGTGCTAACCAGTGCCTCAGACCTGGTCCTTAAATTTGACATCTTGTATTCAACACTTAGAAAAACTCTGTATCTCACATGATCCTTCAAAACAAAAACACAGGCCAAAGTTCACTCCTTCTGTCTACTCTCTTACTCCCATATCCTTTCTTTTTTCCCATTTCCTTTACCCTTAACATCACTGTGAAAATAGCTTCAGTGGTAGAAAACTTGCCAACAGAGGATGAGATTTCTGCTGTGGTCATGTGCCAACTGCATACTATAAGGAATTCATGGCTCTTAGCTTTGAATAGGATTCTAAGTGAGAATGGAAATCAGTGAGAGAGAAAGGGAGAGATTTTTTATCTCCACTCTGTGATCAAACATTTGACAACCAGAAACTTAGAGAAGAAAGGGTTTATTTGTATATTTTGGCATATAGCTTGAAGGCAAACAGTCTACCCAAGTGATAGGCCAACCAGAAGGTGGCTGGTTACATTGAATTTACAGGAGCTGACAGTGAACAGAAAGTAAAGCTAAGACAGAAAACCTCAAGGGTCACTTAAACCAACAAGGCTTCTCCTCCTAAAAGTTGTGTTTTTCCCAAACAGCACCACTAGCTGGAGACCCACTGTCCAAACATGCGAGGTTATGGGGGGACATTTCATGTGAATCACCAAATAGACCTTGCTAGCTGAAGGTGTTTCTGTGCTTTGATGTCTTATTCTAAGGAGGCAAACACAAGGAAATAATCTAAGAAGATCCCAAGCAAAGGAATTTTGTTGATGTTATCATACATATATTTATTTTATTCAGTTGCTTCATACACCATGTATTTAGTATAGCCTGTCAAATATAAATGAGCCCCTACCTAGAGAGAATGTCATGACTGATGTGAGATTTCTGGGAATTCCCAAGCAGAATGAGTTCATGGAGCTTGGAGACACAGAATACCTCTGTCTTTGAAATTAAGCCAGAAGCATTCAAATTACATCATAGTCATAGTCAACTTCAGAAGCAAATTTGCATAATCATTGCTAAAAGAAAAGCTGTTCTCTAATCTTCAAAAAGTATGAGGATTCTATCAGGAATGCATGTTGGAAATGAGAGAGACCTGTAGTGTTTTCTGTTGCACTTAATTGTTTCAGATTAAGTGAAATTATATGGGTGACAGATTCCTATTTTCTTTGAACCTACTTCCTTTTGCATGCTGTGACATACTAAACAAAAGGGTGTGCCTAAAAGTGGGGAGGTAGACTGGAGAAGGGAAGTCGATCAGGTTGCTAAAACCTGATAACATCTCCCCCTTTGTTCTATTTCTAAAATCCTCAGGAAGCCTTCTGATCCGGAATTTGATTTCCTGTATAGTTCTACCTACCAGAAGGGATGTGCAGACAGTTGGCCTAGCTCCTGGACCAAGCATGCCTCCAGTTTTACATGAATAAATTGGCTTTTTGACAGAGTGAATCAGAGTATAAGGTTGCTTTGCATGAATCTAGCTCTAAAATTGCATGAGCCTAAAAACTGTGAGTCCAGGAAAGGGCATTGGAAATAAGATGTGGGCATTTGAGTAGCTGTATAGAAGTAAACCCTTTGTGTTTTTATTTATTTTTTTCAGGTAGTTAATTATTTTTCATAAAGTTAAGTTCACATAGAACTTTAAGATTTACTGGCATCATGCACGTTCCAAAGCTGAGACCATTTTTGAGCATTGGGGTGATCCTTTCCCACACAGGAATGTCTATTTAAGCCATCAGTGACTCTTGATGTTTGCACTGAGATAAACCATATTATTTTGTGAGATTCTGAACAGTTATACCCCAGTTTCCACTGGGTATCTCCATGCAGACTTCTGTGTATTAACAAAACAAGTAATTTTTTTCTAAAGGAAGGTTAAGATGTGAAAAAAAAGAAACAGAAAGACATTGGAAAAATAATTAAGCTGTGGGTACCCTAGAGAAGGGCAACAATGCCCTTTCTCAACAGTACCGATTAACAAATAAAAATCCCAGTACCAGAAATGGCTTACTACTTTTGGATTTGTTGGCTAATATGGTCCCATAGGTCCCCCGATTTCATAAGTTGTTGTTAATATTCTTGGTTATTCTTCAGACTTACCTTGACAATAAGGACCCATTGCTGAAGACTATACATATTTGAATCATAGAACATGAAGAAATATAGTGGGTGCTCACCAGAGAAGCTTAATTTTGCATTAGGTGAAAAATTAATGCAGAAATACACAAAAGGTCACAATGCAGAGAATGAGAGACTGTGGAATGCTCAACCCCACTAAAAGGAGCGTCTATATTACACTTCTTCCTCTCAAAAATTATTGTGGAAAGGATGGTAGTAGAAAGATTATAGGAGGCAGAGGTGGTGCAGATTAAAACAAAATGGGTTTTTATGGATATGACAGGACAGTATGAACTCACACTGGTTATGCCAGCTTCCTCATAACCTGCAAAAGGCCAACTCAGACAATATCTTACCATGGAGAGGGGAAGGAAGCATGAAGTCCTACCCCTAATGAGGAGACATTAGCAAGTTATAGCATCTTGGGAGAGGGAGAATCAGATTTATTTGAAGACTTAGACTTTGGTAGGTAGATTATGCTTCAGTGGATGGTGACACACTAAGAGTGTGTGAGGAGTACAAATTGGATTTGATGGGTTTAGGGGAAAAAAGGCACATAGGTGAGAATGGGGTGGATATGGAAAGAATTAGGAGAGTGTGGTGAGTGTGGTCACAATGCAATTTCTGTTCATTTTCACTTATTTGTTAGTATAGCTTTTCGATATATTTATACCTTCTGAATATTAATTATCCCCTTTTAGATTTATAGTCTGTAAATTTTATTTTTTGATACAGATGTGTAAAATAAATGTGTTACATTTTCAGGTTGCTCTTACAATTGGTGCACTGGAACAAGCACAACCTCCTAAATCCCAGCTTTTCCATGCATATGTCTGTGTCTCTGACCCAGTCATGTAAAGCTTTACAGCATATAGCTACACATATTTTCTTCTATTCAGCAGGCTGGCTGGTCTGCACACTTGGGTGATTGTTTCCTTTGTTTCATAAAATTCTTTAGTTTGATATACTCTCATTTGTCCAGATTTGGTTTTGTTGTGGATGCTCCTGAGATTTTTACCTAAAAAAAAAAAGAAAAAAAAAGTCCTCACCCAGACTAAAATTATAATGCACTCATCTATTGTTGATTTTCTAGTAGCATCATGATATTAGGGCTTACATTTTAGTCTTTAGTTCATTTTGAGTTGATTTTCATACATAGTACCTTATCTGTATTCTTTTGCATGTGGATAACCAGTTCTTCCAACATCATATATTAAAGGAGCTAGTCTCTCTTTCTCTGTCTCTCTCCTTCCTTCACTCCTTTATTTATTGAAAACAGATCCTTCTCTCATACATTACATCTCAATCACAGTTACCCTCCCAGCTTCCCCCAACTTACTTTCTCCCTTATATCCATTCCCCTTCTATTTCCTTTCAGAAAAGAGTGGCCTCCACAAAAACAAAACAAAACAAAAATAAAAACAAATAAACAAACAATAGACAAAAACAAACAAAACAAAACAAAACAACCCCAAAACAATAAAACAGCAACAACAAAGAAACCTCAAAACAATAACAACAACCAAATACGACAAAACAAATACATTAAGACAAGGCAAAAGTCCTTATATTGAGGCTGGACAAGATCCCAATAGGAAGAAAAGAGTCCCAAGAGCAGGCAGTAGAGTGAGGAGACACCCATGCTCCTATTGTTAGAAGTCCCACAAAAATACTAAAAAAAAAAAGCTAACAACCATAACATATACACAATGGACCTGGTACAGACCCATGTGAGCACTGTGCTTGCTGTTTCAGTCTCTGTGAGCTTGTATAAGCCCTGCTTAGTTGATTCAGTGGGTCATGTTTTCCTAATGTCCTCCATCCCTTCTGACTCCTACAATCTCCTGCCCCTGCCCTTCTTTGAAGGTGTTCCCCAAGCTCCACAGGGAGGCATGAAATGGAGATCTCCAATTCAGACTCTGCATAATTTCCAGCTGTGGATCTCTTCACTTGTTTCTATCTCCTGCCACAAGATGCCTCTCTGATGATGAGTGGACAAGACACTGACCTTTGAATATAGCAGAACATCATTAGAAATCATTACATTGCACTTGTTTGTTTGGTTATTAACCAGTTGTGTTAGTTCTCTTGGACATCCAGCTTCTGACCCATCCAGGCAGTGTAAGTCATGGACTCCCTCTCTAGGTATAGGCTTCAAGTTAAATCAGACATTGCTTGACCACTGTAATAAGTTCTGTATCACCATTGTCCCAGCATATCTTCCTGGCAGGACAAATTGTTGAATGAGGGTTTTCTAACTGGGTTGGTATCCAGGTTTCTCTTTCCCTAGTGTGAAGAGTGCCTTTACATACCAATGTCACCAGAATGTAGTAATAAAGGTTCAATTCAGGCACCAGCTCAACCTCTCTATGTTCAATGAGCTGTGTAGATGTTGTCCTCAGCAGTGCGGCCCAACTGTCAGTTTTCAGAGAGCGTTTCTTTGTCTGAGCATCAGTCTAGGTTGTTAGAGATCTTCAAAGGATCCCTTTGGCCAACCACTTAACCAAATGCAACCTAGGCCTACTACTGGAAATCTTGTTTGGCTACAAAAGATGGCCACGCCAGACTCTATACATTTGCACACAATTTTCGAGAAGCTAAGAGAACAAGTTAAAAAATGACTGGAAATAGGAAAAGCATCAAATCAGAGCAAGGAAGAGCCCTCTATTTCCTGTCATAGCTGCTCTGGATTGCATTGATTCCAAGTGTGATGTTATACTTTTTACACTGCATGACAAGTAAATCATTCTGCTCCAGTAAAAGAATCATCATTCTGTACCAGAGATACACTGATTACCTCGTCATCCTACAACAGTGATAGACTGGAAAAAAATCATCACCCTCCACCAGAGATACACAGGGAAAAAAATCATCATATTGCACCAGAGACACACATTATCACATAGCATAATGTGAAACCTTCAAATATACATTTTACATTATTTAGTTCTATAAATTCAATTATCTTAATAATTTGTATGTGTTTGACATGAATAAACACACAGGCGAGTGTATTTAGAGAGCAGAAGAGGGCAGTGGAGTCTTTTGGAGCTGCAGTTGAAAGCTGGTGCTGAGGACTGAACTTGTGTCTACGACTGGGACAGTATGTGCTCTTAATTGTTGATCACTTTTCTGGCCCTAAATATAAGCTTCTACTAGTTATCAAGAGAATAGTTAGACAAGAACATAAAAGAACATACAGAAACAGAAAATTCTTGTTTTATATTTAGGAGAAGCAGTCTTCTTGAATAGGTGATCAAAAAATCATATGAAATTCTTCTCAAATTCTGGCCCCACAAATTCTGATTAGTTAACAGGAATTAATCAGAGGTTTTCTTTTGTGAATTTAATGCTGACACACAAAAATGGTCAAACGGGTTGTTTAAGAGGCAATGGTACAATTCTAGTGACATGAGTACACACTTCTTGGCAGAGTGGAGATATGTTTAGCTTACCACATGAGTAGAGAATGGAATATTCTAGAATGGAAAAGGAGTCAAAGTCATCCCCACACATACAGTGAATTGTGACTAAAAGGTTGTAAGGTAAAAAGACCAAGATATTTTACCGGAAAACCTGGAAACATATTAAAATGACCTATTTCAGAACAAAACATAACAGCTTTAGCCAGTGATCTGAAATGGTCTTTTTCTCTTTGGAAACTATTCTAAATCTGAGAAGTTAAATGAATTTCTGAGTGGATACATTTAGAATATTGAATGGCTAGAAACATTATTTACCTAAGCTAAGTAAATCAGAGCTTTGGGGGACTTCAAGATAATTTTATTGTGGCATTTATGATCTGACTTTCCTGAGACTTTGTTCTTTTGTTCTTTGAGGGTCAGAACCCCTGCTTTTCTCTCCCTGGTGAAGAGAGCTGTGCTGTGGGCTGCACACCTCTTCCCTTTAGAAAACCTTTCCGAGCATGAGGGCCCACTTCCTGAATATTGTTTCTTCAGATTTAAGTTGCTACTTCCCTTCTGGGGCACAGTGCAGAAGGAAACTGTGAAATGTTTAATCTTTTAAAGTCAAATTCAAACAATCCCACCTTAAAATAGCAGAGCTCACTTTAAGCCGATCTGTACATAGACAGAAAGGGCACACATGCTGTACTTTGATCAAAAAGATGAAGAGCCTTCATGCAGGCTGTAGGAAAAGCAGCTGGGGAGTTTCATTGATACTTTTTATTTCTGTCTCTTCCTCCTCCTCCAGACTTTTCTGCCCCCCTCCCCCCAGTTTTGGAAACCTGTTGGAACAGCTTTTCCCTTTCCATAGGAATTTTCTATAATTTGGATGCACCCTGATGAGCCTGCCAGAGTATCCTGATCCTTCTTTGTCCACAATTGAAATCAAGCCCAGGCAACATTCATTGCAAAAACTTTAGAGAAAAGGCAGAGTAAGTGGCTGTTTGAAAGTGGATGCAGCTGCCCAGGTTCAGCCCAGGGATTATAAAAGGCTTTAGTGTCATGAAGACTCTGAGACTCCCATAAAGCCTTCCCCTGCATGGTGACCGCAATGACAGGAACTGGACAGGTGGCATCATTACACATAATCTTTACCTCTGAACTAAAGTCAGAAAGAATCTTACGCAGCGTGCTTGGGCATGTTACCAATAGCTGGCAAAGTCAGCAGTCATGCTTGACAAACAGAAGATGGCTCCATGATTGCTTGTCACAGCAGGAGCATTAAAAATATATCTTGTAGGCTGGGGAAATCCTCAGTGGGTAAAGCTTGATAACTTGAATAAGGTTTCCTGGAACTAATGCAAAAATCCAAACACAGTACTACAAGCTCCTGTGGGCAAGCGCAAGGTGTAGACAGCTGGCAGCTTGCCTGACATTCACCCTTGTCTCAAACCAGGTGGCAGATGAACGCTGACACCAACATTGTCTTCTGCCACATGCACTGTGATGTATACACTGGGACAGACTCTCCACTGAACTCACAAACACACACATGAACAGACTGATACATGTGTATATGATATAGTTTTATGAAATATAATTATACCACACATACACATGTATGCATATGTAGGTATTATATATGAATATAATATACATGATGCATTGTTGACTGTTGTACAGCAAGATTGGTCTCTCATTGATGGGCTAAACAGGTTTTTTCTTTTATGTGTTAAAGGAGTATAAATTAAAGGGGATGTGGTGACAGCTCTAACATTTCCTGCTTCATGTGACTGTTCTACAGTGTCCTTAAAGAGTGTTTTTGCCCTCAGTTATATTTCAAATTTGGGAGACTTCTCTAAATCCAGCTTTTCAACCCCTGTTGAAAGACTGAAGGTGTATATCTTCCAGTGAAAATGATTGGCTAGACCTGGGAAATAAGTCCCACCTGGATGAGGGCAGAGCTAACTAGTTGAACTAGTTAGCATTTCTTTCCTGAACTCTAGCTTGCCTGACCTAGTGTGTTTGAGTTTGCACTCTGGTAGCAAGTAGCTTCTGTGCATCCTTCCCCTCTGTTATATTGTATTATTTTACAATCAAAACTTTTGAGTGAGGGAGATGACTGTAGGGATAAAGAGCTTGGCTTTAATCATGATGACTTAAGCTTGTTCCTCAGAATCCATCTGACAAAGTCCTGTACAGTGGTACGCTTGTCACCTCAGCACCTAGGAGTCAGAGGCTGACATGTCTCTCTGGCTTGCTGCCTGAATTGATTGAGTCCCAGACCAAGTGAGAGACCCTGTTTCAAGACACATGACAAATGCCACATATGGAATGACCCTTGAAGTTGAGGCTAACCCTTGGTTATACAGCATGGTTCTTTTGTTAGAACAATCGGTTAAAGCTTCAGTATGGAATTAAATTTCTAGCTTCCCTTTCCTTTGGTAAGGCTGGCTTTTCTTCCTATGTCTTTCAGAATGACTACACACCCTTTCCTCATCTTCAGTGCCTTTTTATTCCTTCTGTTCCTGGAACTGTTTCTACACCAATGCTTCCCGCACCCAACATCCCACCCTCCTTTCATATACTAGTCCCTGCAGGCCTATCTGCCTGAAGGAATTTGAGGCAATGTCTTTGTTAAAGGGCAACTTCCTTCCTTCTCTCTTCTCTTCTTTTTCAAATTTCCTATCTATTTGAAAACAAAGAAAACAGAAACTATAATTTTTATTATGAGTCTAAGTGGGCATGCTATTTATTCTGTCAATTTTTGTTTGCTCACTGGAATTCTGAGTGTGTATCCTTGGGCCACACTTAACCTTAAAATTATTCACAGGCTATCATAGGTAAAAGTGTCTTTCAGCCAACAAAACTGAGCTGATGTCCCCATCACAACACACTGTACAGCAGCTGCTTTGGTCTCTGCCTGATTCCTTAAATTTATTGTTCTCAATAATTTTTTCTAATTAAAATTATTCTAGCATATATTCCTTGTACATATTAATGTTATTTGTTCTGATATTTTAATTCATGCACACAGTGTGACTTGTACATATAATCATGCTTTTCACACTCCCAGAGCCCTTTCTTGTGTGCATGTGTGTGTTACTTTTGTTTTGTTTTTCAACTATGAGGTACACTTACCCATTATACTAAATATTTTACAAAGCAGGAAGGACATATGTATCGTCCCACAATCCAAAACCAATCAGCAATAACTATTTTCCATAATCTTTACACAAGACCCAGGATGGAAGAGGGATAGGAATGATTGTAGAAGGCCAGGAAACCTACTGAAAGATAATCTTTCCTGAAGAGGAATGAAGAAGGGGATGGAAGGATAGATGGAAGGAGGGAGAGAGAGAGTACAAAAATTAGGGAGGGAGATTGAAGGAAGGGATGGGTCTTGAAGAAGTTGTTGATGAATATGGTCAAGATATATTGTATGAAAATATCAAAGAATTAACAAAAATATATATTATTTAAAATAACTTTCCAGATAAGTTTTGTCTTTGTGAAATTATTCCTTTTATATAATAGAACTGCACCATTTCCCTTTTCCTCTTCCTCCCTTCAAATCTTCCAATATCACCCTTCTTGATTTCTTTCAAATTTGTGGCTTCTTTTTTGACTATTGTTACATATAATCCTAAGTACACAAATGCAACCCGCTTAGTCTATATTATGTTATTGTATATCGTTTGTAGAACTGATAATTTGGTATTGGATAACTGGAGTTTGAATATGCTTGGCTCATGGGCACTTAGGAGTTGTACTTATTGGAGGATGTGTGGGTTATTAGAGGAAGTATGTCACTGTGGGGGGCAGGGCTCTGAGACATCATATATATATCTCCAAGTCTGGCCAGTGTGATCCAGACACTCCTCCTGGTTGTCTGTGGAAGACAGCCTCTTCATGTCTGCCTTCAGATTGAGATGTAGAACTCTGTATTCTTCCAGTACCATGTCTGCCTAGACACTGTCATGTTTCCCACCATGATGATAATGGACTGAACCTCTGAAACCGTAAGCCAGACCCAGTTAAATGGTTTCCTATAAGAGTTGTGTTGGTCATAGTGCCTCTTCACAACGATGAAAACCCCAACTAGACAAGAAAAAAAGACTGTGTGCTTTTCCGTGGGGAAGACCATTTCCTATGCTCTCAGTGGTCCTTAGTTGTATGTATCCTTGAGACTTCCTGGTCTTTCCTCCATCTACATTAGCATGGCCATTGTTATGCTTGCTCAGCTCCTGTTTAGGTGGTCCTGTTGAGGAGACATTATTTTGGGTATAGCTTTTGACATTCCTAGAAGATACAATCTCAAAACAAATTCCCAGATTTTCTGGATCTTGGAGACTTTTAACTGTTCCACGCCCAACACACACACACACACACACACACACACACACACACACACACACACACACCTCCCTCAAAAACCAACAAACAGAAAAAAACCTGAAATTATTCTTTTACACACTTAGGAAGTCACAGGCTATACCCAAAGGACCTGTAGGGCAAAAAGAGAAAAGAAAAAAAATGTAAGTAAATTTAAAATTAGAATATGTGGAGAGAAGACGAGGAGGAAGGGGAGAAAGAGGAAGAAGGAGGAGAAGAAAGAAAGTAAGAAAGAAAGAAAGAAAGAAAGAAAGAAAGAAAGAAGGGAGGGAGGAGGAGGGAAGGAGAAAGGAAGGAAGGAAGGAAGGAAGGAAGGAAGGAAGGAAGGGAGGAAGGAAAGAAGGAAGGAAGGAAGGGAGGGAGGGAGGGGGAGGGAAGGAGGAAGGAAGGAAGGAAGGAAGGGAGGGAGGGAGGGGGAGGGAAGGAGGAAGGAAGGAAGGGAGGGAGGGAGGGAGGAAGGAAGGAAGGGAGGGAGGGAGGGAGGAAGGAAGGAAGGAAAGAAAACCTTGCTTATAACATGTGAGATAAAGAAACTACTAAGTTGCAACAGAGTTCATTTTCTCTTGGCCATCTACAACTGGGCGTGCAGCTTATTCTTAAGAGAAGTTTGTTTCCCCAGTGAAGAAAGTAAGTTTTCATTTGCAAGTGGTTATCAATTGGAGATTGCTTCTGGTTTGGGGATGGGGACATGTGTCCACTCCTTTCAGTTCTAAGAACCCAATCTGATGCAGACCTGTATAGGCTCTGTGCATGCTGTCTCAGGCTTTGTGAGTTAATATGTGTGTGTCACTGCACATGGTTTAGAGGGCCTTGTTTGCCCTTTGGCTCTTAACACTTTTTCTACCTCCTTTTCTCCAGGGTTCCCTGATGGCTGATGGGAGGATGTCGATGGAGAAATCCCATTTAGGGCTGTGTGTTTTAACCAATTTGCCTGCTTCAAGGAAGTCTCTAGCTTAAGAGCTTTGATTAGTTTCTCCCTTGTCCCCTGCATTCCTATTTGCAAATGAGAAGAACTCACTAAAGACTAAGTCTTAATATATTGATTGTCAGGAATATTAGTAGAAGGCTTCATAATTGTTTTATCACGGTTTCAGACTTCAAGGAGTTTGTAGTTGTATTGAAAAAGGGCAATTTAAGAGATAAGCTTGGTACATTAAAATTGAGCATTTATTTGAATACATAGCCCTGCCTTTATAAGGCAGCTCCAAGTTGTAAGGGATTCAAGGCTCTGAGTGTTGAAAGGAAAGACCTTAGGATGTTACTGAGCAGGATAGACATGAACTGATTGGTGGAAATATGAGCAACTTTCTCATTTGGATCATTCTTTTAGAAAGTTCCAGACTATACAAACAATGACTAGTTGCCTGTCTATGATTGACTGCCTCATTTCCTTTATTTTTAAAGGAATCAGTTAAAAGAAATGGACATAAGTAAACTTACTCAGTAAACATGCAAGGTTTTGATCACATAAAGAACACTAGGACAATCTATTGAAGATCACATCCTAAAATGGGTCCCCCTTAAGCTGGAGAAAGTATTCCAAGTCAGTTTGCCCTCTGCTTCCTTCCATCTTTTCTTCCTCTCTCCCTTTTGCTCCCTCTTTCCTCATTTCTCCATCCCTGCATTTGGAGTGGGGCATATAGGGTCTTGTCCTGTAGCCCATGTTGACTCAAAACTCCAGATTCTCCTATCTTTGTCTCCTGACTGATGTGGTTATAAGTGTGCGCCACAAAATTAGTCTCTGCTTCAGTTAATGGGTTCAATTAGGGAACCTCCTTTAGTTTCTTCTTTAAAAAAAACTTCTAATTTCTATGGTTCTATAATTTTAGAGCAGAAATGTCAACATTGGAACAAGTTACTTTATATGTAGTTTGTAGAATTAGTTGAGAGTTGCATAGTTTTTTGTTTTTTTGTTTTTGTCTCTCCCCATCTTGCCTACCTCCTTAGTTTAACACAGATAACAATCCTGATTTGATTTCTCACCCTTCCTTGTTAGCTAAGTCAACTCTGCTTAACTATATTAAAAGTGCTAAGGGATTAAACAAATGCCTGGGAGTCTGTGATACTGGTCTTTGACTGGCTCTTTGTGCTTCTCTGTGATATTTCTTTTATGTTTGTTGCCAAAGAGAGAGGGCTTATAGTACAGTGGGCCTCAAGCCCACTCTTAGGATGGGTGCAGACCCAATCAGTCATCAAGTCTTTTCTCTGTATTTTCTTTGACTTCTTGTAGATACAACTCCCTTCCCTGGCCAAGAGAGGCCCTGCAGCTGTATAGGGAACTAACCTCTCCTCCACTGTGGCTTAAGCCTAGCAACTTCTCTTTCATAGTCTCACAAACCACTTCATTATCATAATTTTGAGGATGTTGGCCAGGGAAAAGAAGTCAGTTGGTAGGCAGGAAAGGCAGTAATATGCGTGTTTATTTTCTGTGCCCTCCTCATGGAGTTTTTGGACCTGATGTGGATAGTGAATTCTAAGACACAACTGCCTTTTTTCTGAGAGTGGCAGTCTTGGAGGTGGGGAGAAAGGTAAAACTAAGCAGTGTTTTCATTTGTTAATCATAATAAAAAGGCTATTAGGAGCTGATTGATTAATTGGTCACTGTAGATTTCAATTATAGTTCAGACGCTTAGATGTTTGTGTGTGTGTTTGCGTGCATGTGTGTGTGTGTGTGTGTGTGTGTGTGGCAATACATTAAGAACTGCTTGTGACTGGCACTGCAACTTACTTCTATAGTGTGAAAGGAAATCAAATTAATTCTCTCTAAATGTGCTTTGTGAAATTATAAAGCGCTATGTAAATAAATTGGTGTTATTTCTAATGCTCAGATCTATGTCTTAGATTTGATGAATATTTATTATTAACTCATAAAGTACAATTGTAATAAATGTTATGAAGTTGACATACTCTGGGGGTGTATCAATTCTAGCTTATGTGTTAAACCACACATATGTTTTATAAAATAATTTTATGTTAGTGATATTCATAATTCCATGGTTTGTTGGGTTGGTAGGTTGAAATTAGCTTGAAAATCATTAAGGGTAGATGCCTCCTCACAATCAGCCTTCCACCCCTTCTTCTTTTGTTCCTCCTGGTACATTGATTTTAAGGGAGAAGAAAATATTACATTGCTCTCCTTATGACTTAAAATACTAATATGAGCATGATAGTGAATACATATAAGATAGAAAACTGTAGAGAGGAGTTTAAAGGCTTGAACAGGCGTAGAATAGATAAGACAGGATGGGAGTAGGTTAACCAAAACCAAGGATGTAACTAAGATTTATGTAAACCCACTTGTTTTTAAGCTAATTAAAAAAAATTGAAACATGAAAAGGAGCTTAAACAAAACCCTGTATAGGTGTACAATGCTGCTCCCAGAAATTATGGGTTAGCAGTTGAAAATCTTAGTTCCAGGTATATGATAACTTCCTGTGGTCAAGGAGACCTCAGTGATATGCAAAACAATACAGACTATTGCTATTTCTCTAGCTCGCCCATCATAATTAGATGGTAAGATCTTATAGCTGAAGATGTCACATACTTTGATGAACCAACCTCTAAATGACTTGGAAATTCTTAATTTTGCTGGTTAGCTTTCATAATATCAGAAGGTGCTATGTAGGCTGCAAAGGGGAACAAAACTATCAGTTGTCTTGCCGAGCCCTAGACACTGCATCTACAATAGCAACCTGCTAGGCAAGATGGGCCCAATGGTATAATAGTGTCATTGTTGTTATAGGTACAACCAACTACTTTCTGATTGGATTTGATAACTGTTCTTAAGGAGGGATTTCATATTTTTAACAGTAAATCTGGTTAGAATCACAGAGCTGGGAAAGTAATAGGCTATTTCAGGGAGAGGAATTCATTATTAATGTTTTTGTCATATATATATGACAAAATAAATAGTCATATATATCTATAAATTTGTGTTGTTGTTCTTAGCTTTCATTAGAGATTATTTTTTCTTTCTTTTCTTACAACAAGTAGTGGTTGATGGAAGCAGATTCATAATTGGTAAGTTTTAGGATTCTGACTCTGGGCAAGGGGCTGAAATGCATGTTTAACATACCAAAATGGACCTGGCCTCCAGGTTCTCTCAGTATCCCTCATTCCCTAACTGGCATGGTTGGCATTCCTTGCTCTCTGCCCTGAACTTTTTAGCCCGGGGGCTGGCCTTCCCATCACCTAGGAGTTTTTAATCTTTATAATCCATACATTTTGATCTCTCTCTCTCTCTCTCTCTCTCTCTCTCCCTCTCTCTCTCTCTCTCTCTCCCTCTCTCTTTCTCTCTCTCTCTCTCCCTTTCCCTGCATTTTCTCTCTCCCTGCATGAACATGCTCTTTCTCTCTTTTTCTTCCCCCTCCCCTTTACATCTCTCCCCATGGCAACTTCTCTGGCCTCCTTCTTGGGACCAATGAACTCATCTGAGAGCAGCTTTCAAATAAACCTTCCTTTATATACTTTAATTAGGCTTGAATTGGCTCATTTCATCAGCAGAAACTAACTTATCACAAAGTACTGGGAATAAGTTACTGTGAGCATTTAGCCACAGATGAGGTATCTGTATCATCTTCCTTCACCCAAGTCTCAGGAGACCTAACAGGAGAGTGGGCAGAAAATATGAGAGAGCTGTAGGGTTGTTGGGGATGAAGCTATGAAAGTTTGTCTTTTAGTTGCGAGATGGCTGGTGCACACACAGATGCACAGCAGTTGTGGTTACCTTAACAATGACACCAGATCACCAGATCAAATTGGCTGACTCTCTAACAGGGGTGGGGGAGGGGACCAAGAGAATTAATCTCTAACTGAGGAGGTATTTAAAGTTGATGGTTGCTGGTTGCTGGGGTAGGGAGAGTCATTTTTCTTTCACGCGTGGCTACTAGTATGTTGCTTATGCTCCATTAGATGACCCTCAACTTATTCACACATGGGTAGCACCCCGTGGACTCAGTGGGTTATTGATGGAAACAGAAAAAGAACATAAAGTTGTAAGGGAGATGTGTGGGAGAGATCTAGAGGAAGTTCAAGGGGGCAAAGATATTGCTGACCCCTGCTGAGGGGAGGCTGTTTCCTGCTGGTAAAATATGGTAATTTTTATAGATTTATTTTATCTTTAATTCTTTTAAATCTGAAAATGGTATCTGAGTTTTATTTCTAGACAGGGGGTGGTAAATGATTTTTTGATAAAGAACAAGAAAGACTAATGTTTTCTTTCATAAGTGTTGTTCCAAACTGTCTTGTCAGACACCTGGACAGAAAATCATCCCTAAGGAAACCTGTCTATTTTAGAAGTTTAAGAAATAATATACCATCTCCTCCAACACGCAGTTGGCACTATGGTTATTTTTGCCATAAACCCCTTTCACCCCTTGGGGTACACTACTTTGTTTCTGGTGCTATGTGTCTCCTACACTAAGCTGTGTGGGACTCATTTGAATTCACCCAGTGTGGAGTTGCTGAGGGGGCCAGAGTATGATCCTAGTCACAGTCCATGAACTGTTTGGATATGATTTTCACTTATTTAACCTTTTTAAATACTGCCTGCTGTTATCCCCTCCAAGCTAGGCAACCAATGCACATTATAGAGGTATCCTAGATCTGACTATAATAATCTAAGCATCAATAGAATAGGAGCATAGAGTGAAGTCCAGTTCTTCACAGAAGAGACGTCGTCCGACAGTGTGGACAGGGAAGAGAGTGGAAAGCACTGTGTGAAGGTTGTGCATGACATTGCTATAAGTTAACTGGGTTTCTCTTTTTAAGGTCTTACTTTTACTAATAAAAGAGTTTAAAAACAGTTGAAAAGATCAAGGACAATTTTATTAGCGTTTAAGAGAAAATCACAGGTGAGTCAAACTTGGAGGCTGCTGGAGGAAGGAGATAGAGAAAAAGAAAGGAGAAAGCCATGTTCTTTGGAGTCAGAAAAGGTATAAGAAAGCAGGTATGTTCAGCAGTGGAGGTCAGCAAACAGTTGCATAGCAGAAGAGAAAGGGCCCTTAAATCCTGAGATAGGCCAGAGGGTCACAAGATGGATGCTTTGGAAGGTACATGAAAGAAAAAGAAAAAGAAGAAAAAGCAGATGTTATAGTTTTCTGAACTATAACTCATAGTGTTGATGTTACAGCACTGCCAGGAGGAAAGTGTGTCAGTGGCTGCATTGAGGGATGGCTTCTGGGAGGACAAGTCCATTATTTCATAGAGGCGATAATTATTCCTCCTATCTCTTGAGTGTGTTTTCAGGTGAGTCAGTCTTCTTGTGAAGTTATATCCTGGTAAAATGATTGACAGGCCCAGGGGAATGAACATAAAAGGTCTTTTTTTGTTTTTGTTTTTGTAGATTTAATGATTGTGTACGTATGAATGTTTTTCCTGCATGTATGTATGTATAATACATCTATGCCTGGCCTCTGTGGAGATCAGAAGGCCTCTGTAATTGTTGTTATAAATGGTTGTAAGCTACAATTTACTGGGTAATAGGAACCAAATCTGAATCTTTTGCAAGAGCAGCTGGCACTCTTAAGCACTGAACCATCTCTCTAGTCCTTGGATTTACTCTTAATGGAGGAGACCATAGTATGTTGTACTCTAATCTTGGGAACATATCAGAATGCTACGTTTCCCAATGGTGCTAGAAGTGCTCCATTCTTTTGACTAGAACTAAAAGAGGGTAGTTATACTATTTCCCTTTCTAGCATTACCAAGAAAATAGGATGTGAGGTCCAAAACATCATGAAGGATGGCTCTCTACTCAGGGAAAGACTCCTAATTCCTCTCTAGAAAGCTAACATGTTGCTGTCAGTTAAACCATATTTGAATTTCTCTCTACTGAATACAGTCAACATTACTTCCAAAATAATATGGCACACTGACAGCGATATCTCCAAGTGTGGCAAACATTCAGATTTGAAAGCATGTCTGAAGGTTGAAAATCTGAATTATCTGTCAGACTCAAATTTGGCAAACAAAACCAGTAATTTTGTCAGTATTAGCACAGGTCTTAAAAATACTATTGTGTGTGTTATACATGTGTGTGTGTGTGTGTGTGTGTGTGTGTGTGTATAAATGTGATGTAAATATAAGTATAAATAAGCTCTAACGTCAGCTTTTAAAAAAAAGCTTAAAAACATTTGACCCTATTTTACAAACAGAAGCCTAAATAACTGGAATATACTGTGCCACATACACATGAGTGGGAAATGAGCTTCATCATAAAAGGAAGGACATGAGTATCAGGCGTATGAGTCTCTTGTAATCCCAAGAGGCTGGGAACAAAGCTCTATTTCCTCAGTGTGCATAGGGGCGTCCGTGGGCTCCTCTCTGGGCTACAAGATTCCTACAGACTTCTATCCTGGTTCTTAGGAAGTGAAGCAATGCCTTTTAGTAGCAACTTCCAAATACATGCTTATTTAAATAACTAATTTTTTCTATTTCCATATTTGATGTAAATGAATAATGTCACATTAAAGAGCACTCTTCACAGGGCTTCAGAGATAGATTTCTGTAAGTTGCTTGCTTTGTGTGGTGCTTTGGATGAGAATGGTCCTTATAGACTCTGATGTTTGAACACCTGGTCCCCATTTAGTGGAACTATTTGGGAAGGACTATAAGGTATGGCCTGTTGGAAAAGGTGTTTCACTGAAGATGAGTACTGAGGTTTCAAAAGCCTATTTCCAGCCAAATGTCTCTGTCTCTGTCTCTGTCTGTCTCTCTGTCTCTCTGTCTCTCTGTCTGTCTGTCTGTCTGTCTGTCTCCGTCTCTGTCTCTGTCTCTGTCTCTGTCTCTGTCTCTCTCTCTCTCTCTCTCTGCCTGCTGCCTGAAGATCAGGAACTAACATTCTCAGCTGTTTACCAGTCATGAGGTTGTAGGACCTGGGAGAATGGAGCCAATGAATGAGGTGAATTAACATCTCACACAATTATCAACTTTATTCAGAGCATCAGACAGTTTACACTCTGAGGGTTAAGAGGAGTTATCTGAGTAAAGCAGACAAGTCACAGGTAGCAAAACATGGGTTTCCATCAAGGCATATAAACAAATAACAATTTCCAATTATAACGAATAATCTGAAGTAAATTTACTCCTATCTGTTACACCTGGGAAGAATACAACAAAGCATCCCAAGAGCAATTTCATGTTTTGAAGAAACTGATGCCACAAGAATTTTGTCTTGTTTTTTTGAGAGTTTTCTCATAATTACTCAGAATTCTCACATGACTTCATTTTTTTGGAGCATGTTTTCACACACTGAGCTATTGCTCAGTGCCATGCCTGTCTGCTTCTCACATTGATGATCATGGACTAACAACCCTCTGTGACTGTGAGCTTTCTAGGGGTGGTATTGTCCACAGTGGCCTGGGTCCTTCTTTATCAATTAGTATTTAAAACAATCCCTATAGACCTATCCACAGGCCAATCTGTTCTAGACAATTCCTCAGTTGAACTGCTCTTCTCAGAGTACTCCAGGTTGTGTCAAGGTGATATGAAAGCTTACCAGGACAATGGGAAAGCACTTGTTTTATTGTCTTTCATACAGTCTTGTTCCTGTGTGATCTGCTACCCTACTAGGTTCCTGGAAGAGATGATTTAAGGGAAAAGGCACTTGAAATAATTCAGATGGAATGAAACAATTTAATCTGATAAGACAAACTGATTATACAGAGCGCAGAACTCATATCCAAGTATTTTTAATTTGTGGGTAAGAAATACATGCTTCCATGCAATCAATTGTAGTTTCAGGAAATAAACAGGGTTGGACATGGGTTGGAATGAGGAGAGGGAGAGAAAGACAGAGACAGAGAGAGACAGATCAGATGAGAGTTAGACATAGATAGTCAGAAACAGAGAGAGAGAGAGGGAGGGAGAGAAGGAGAGAAGGAGAGAGAGAGAGAGAGAGAGTTACAATACATGAAATGCCTGATATGCCATGGCCTTCACCATTCACCCTATCCCACAGCTTTCCCAGAATACTCTCCGTAATGCATTTCATAAAGGCTATGTTGATTACATTGGTGCCATGTACCTTTAAGTACCTGTACATCTCCAGATGCCTAGAATACATTTTCTCCTTTTCCTTTTCCTCAGATATAGCATTGCCTGTCTTACTTAGTGTCTTTCTTGTTGCTGTAATACCCTGACGAAAGCCAACTTAAGAGCAAAGTGTTTGAGTTCAAACTTCCGGGTTATGGTCCATTTTTGGCAAGGACTTCATGGTCGCTTGAAGCAGCTGGATCCCTTAAGTCCACGCTAGTTTCTGCATTCATGCTATTGCTCAGCCTGCCTTTTCCACTTATATATACATCCCATCATTAAGACAGGTCTTCCCCCATCAGTCATTGTGGTCAAGATAATTCCTCCATGCTACTCCCAGGCCAGTCCACCTTAGACGACCTTCCACTGACTCCTTTCCAAGCTGGTTCCAGATTCTGTCATGGTGACAATTTAAATGAACTATCTCATTTTGGTGTCTTCTCCCTGCCCATGAACACAGGGCCTTTTATTTCTTCCAGTGGTCTTTGGCGCAGCCTACATTCATCTTCCCAGTGAACTCTCATTCCATGACTGTTGCAAAATGAAAGACAAGGCAGAAAGGTCACAAACAACTCTAAGAGATTGGCAACAGGCAGAGTCTCCATTTGAGGACACACTGTCATGGACGTCTAGAGAGAAATAAAATGTAGGTTTATTTTATTTTTATTTTTCCCAAGTGAGGTGGCTAATCCATTGTGCTGTTTTCCAATGCACAGATGGAAACTTATCATGCAGATGAGTCTCTGAAGGAAATAATTTTTGTTTAAACTCTGCCTTAGGAACTTCAAGGGAATACAGAACAGGATTTCTTTAATGATCTGGCCATATTCTACTGCTGATTGCCAAGCCTGAAAAAATGTTTGGCAGTGTGTTTGGCTTCTGAGGTTTGGATACCTTCCAACTAATCTGCTTTGGAATTCTGAGATATAAATAAATGAGTTCCAGTACAAACTTTTTGAATTTTGAACTCTCGGGCTTTCATTTCCCTCCTTCCTTGCTTTCCGAGTATTTTGGTACAGAAATACCACTGAAGCAGAAAGAAGAAAATTAATGGATGTTTTCAGAAGTTATTAATGGCCATGCCTTTGAAGAACAAAATGAGAGTGACTGTTTTAATACTTCATGTGTCTTCATAGTGACTGACCTGTGCACGAAGTTTCCAGAGTGGTTTTCCTGAATTTGATTTAGGAGAGGAGGAGGAAAGTGTCCCTTGCTGCTTTGATCCTGGTAGAAGAAAGATTCTCAAGGGTCCTTTATTATACACAGCATTCTCAGTTTCGTTTTACTTTCTTGTCTGGTAGCCCATGTATTTTTTTATGTCCTTCAGCATCCTACCAAGGTGTGCTTGTCCAAAGAATGATTAAAGGCAAAATCAAACATTCACGAGGAAGGCGACTTTGTAAGCACCTCACCTCAGAGGATGTGTACTCCCTTCATTGATCTTCTGTCACCTCTAAACATTTCAGCTGGTACCTGGAGAGTTCTGAGGGAACATAGTTTTATTTTAATTATAGAGAAGATAAAGATAAAAAACCTCCTACAAGCATTTCATGAACACACACATACACACACACACACATCTACACAAGTTCATGCATACAAGACATATGTAATGACTAATATTGATTAAAAGGATTATTATCCCCTAACAGGTACATCTTTGAATCTATCCACAGAGAGTTTCTAGATTGTGTTACTTGAAGTCGGACTATGCTCCCGAAATATGGCACTCCTACTTCGTAGGCTAGAATTTCAGAATGAGTATAAAGGAGAATTTGAGTTGAGCACCAACTTTTACCTTGGTTTCCTAATTGCAGAAGCAATGTGAGCAGTTGCCTCTCACTCCTGATGACATGGTTGCTAACACCATGGTGGCCTGTAGCCTCAGAGTCTAAGCCAAAGTAAACCCGTGTTTTCTCTAGCTGTCTTTTAAAGTTAGCACAGAGCAAAGTGCCATATATCATAGGCATCTATACTTGCATAAATGCTCAGTAAAGCAAGTGACTATAGAATGCTTTTGTATATAGAGCTGTATTGCTCATATCATTGGAAGCTGGGGTAAACTCTAATGTATTCCAAAGAGTACAGATAGGAAGGCACCACTACTAACTTTGTTCTTTGATGATTACTCCAAACTTACAATATGAATATAGCCCTGTATAAATTGTGCCCTTCAGTAAGACTATGCCAACTTCGAGGTTTTTTTCAATGTTTCAGGTACAGTGAAGTATTATTTACCTTTAGTGTCAGTTTGAAGAAAGGATCCCAATGGTTTCCAGGGTATAATGCAATATAGTAAGATTTAAATAATTTTCCTCATCCCAGAAATCTTGAATCTTATTTTTTACTTTAGATTTTCACTTCATGGCTTGGAAAATAGCTTATAAATAAAGGGTTTACCATACAAACATGATGATCTGAGTTCTGTCCCTAAAATTCAACTAAAATAATTAGCTTTAAATGTCCACTTGACATAACAGAGACTCATCTGGGAAGAGAATTTAAATAAGGGCTTGTCTACATTGGATGGTTCTGTGGTTATTACTATGGGAACTGGTCTTAACAGAGTTAATTGGTGTGGATGGTACCATTTTCTAGAAAGAAAGTTCTGAACTGAATAAGATTTTTTTTAAAAAAAAATCAAGTAGAACACAGCATGCAAGTGAGCACATGTGCAATTCTCTTCTTTATGCTCTTGACTGTGTATGTGATGTGTCCAATAAGCTCCTAGCTCTGTGACTTCCAGAAGTGTAATCTGGAATTGTGCACTAAAATAAACCCTTTCTCCCATAAGTTGCTTGTTGTCAGAAAATTTAATCACAGCAACTGAAATGAAACTAGGACATGGGATGTAGTGGTGCAAACTTGTAATTCTGTGGCAAGGGAAATCAAAACTCCAGGAAGTCGTATCTCTAAGGTCCAGTGGCCAGCCAACCTAGCCTACTTGGTGAGTTTCAGGAAAGTGAGAGATTTTGTTTCAAAAACAAGGTGGACTATCTCCAAGGAGCAATACCTCAGGTGTAAGACTGACAAATAAATACACACAAACACATTTGAACACATACTGAAACCCACAACCACATATGTATGCATACAAACATAAACTTGCAAGTGTACATACACACAAATCATTTCTGTATTAGATGTTTTAGCAGGGAAATGAACATTTTTAGTGTTCGTCCTTTTGCAGTGTCATTGAGCTTGTCTCACTGCACATAAGCCCTCTTACAGGCTCATGTGAATAGAAGAACCATGGACCAGACTTGACTATGGGCTAGTTGGACAGGTAGACAAGCCACCTGATGCCTAGAAATGTCCCTAGCCAGACCACACTGACAGATCCAGTCCCTCATTATGTTTCATTTCTCCTGAACATCTTAGAACATAGTAGGCCTTGGAAAATTTGCAAGGCAAGCCAAAAATAGTTTTGTTTGTTATGTTCTCCAAGGGACTGTCATTCTCCCACCTTCCTTCTTGAACTCAGCTGAGTGCCTAGCACTCCAGTATAATGGGGAAGAAACTTTCTGTAATATCTGTTATTCCTTCTCTTCTCTCTTCTCTTCTCTTCTCTTCTCTTCTCTTCTCTTCTCTTCTCTTCTCTTCTCTTCTCTTCTCTTCTCTTCTCTTCTCTCCTCTCCTCTCCTCTCCTCTCCTCTCCTCTCCTCTCCTCTTCTCTTCTTCCCTTTCTGTTTCTCTTCACCTTCTACCTCTTCCTTCCCTGATGCTGACTTGGCATTATGATTCACATTATTGACATGCAAACAGTTGTAAACAGTGACCACATTCTTCTTATGTATCATAATGTTCACTAAGCCTGATGGTTGACCTATCTCACTTGGTGACTGGTTAATGCGCACTTCCCATTTTCATAACTATGCAGTGGATTGTTGAGAATGCTGCTAGGCTCTGATGAGGAAAGCATCATAGACCTCACTCCCCTGGAGATATCATACCTGTAGGTGGTTGCATTTGTTGAGTACATGGTGGTAGACTGCAGACACAGGAAGATCCAGGAGAAGACCATATAGCATGAGGAAGGCCTTGAAGAAATGACAGGAGAAATGGTCTTCAAGAGAGGCTATTTATAACTTTCTTTTTATTGTGTTTATTTTGCTTCTGAGACAGTCTCACTCTATTGACTAGGCTTCTCTTATACTCCTAGCCTAAGTCATCCTCCTGTCTCAGGCTTTAGAGGAACTGGGATGAAAGGCCCAAGTTATCATGTGTGACTCTGCCTTATATTTATTTTGACTTTTTGTCTGTGTGAGATTTGACCCAGTCACCCATGGCTCCTTCTCCTCTCACCACATCATCTGCTGTGGCTGTTTGCAGCCATTTTTTTCCTCGGTGTTCCATTGGCTCTGTCTGGTACTAGTGTTTCTTAGCATAGGAGTTAAAAGGCTTAAGAATGGGGTGAAGGAGATGACTCACTAGTTAGGAGACACAAAGCTCTTCCTGAGGACCTGTGCTTGGTTCCCAACACCCACATGGTTAGCTCACGACTGTCTGTAACACCAGTTCCAGGGAATCTGACACATTTTCTGATCTCTGCACACATGATGCATGGAAAGACATGTAAGCAAAAGACTCATCTGCTTACAAGAAAATAAAGCTCAGAGAATGGGGCATTGAAGGGCTTATGAGGTAATGTCAATGCAGAAGATGGCTGTAGGGACTCTTCTTATGGACTGTGTAAAAGTATTCACATGTCAATAAAATGCCTATAGCCAATGAGCCAAGGGAGGATTAGATGGTGGGATCTCTGGCGAAGAGAGACAGGACCCTGAGTAATACTCAGGTACAGTGGATTCTCCCCAAACACTGACAAAGACAAATGCTTGAACCTGAGGAAAGGTAATTAACCAGATGGCAAGACTTAAATTAGTTTATATAGCATAATTGGCTTATGAGCTAGTGGGAATGAGCCAAAGCTATTGGCCTACACATTTATTCATATATAAGAAATCTGAGTTCTGTTTTGGAACTCTCAGACCAAGACAAGAGCAGAAGATGTCTGGGACTGTGTATGACTCAGCAGAGCAGAATAGTCCCATCCTCCACTGGACTGTAAGATGAACAGGAAATGGAAATTCCTGTGGTAACCTGCAGTTTGTAGATTATTTGTTAAACATGTGATATTGTTTTGAAGAATGTTGTCCTTTGACCCAATTTCCTGGCACTTAGGTTGGGAGAAGTATTAGTTCCTAAACTACACATTTCTTTATGTTTTATTGTCAAAACTTGAAAGGAGGAGCCCAGGAAACTACACAAAGATGCACATTTTCTTGTTTACTGGTGGTTGATCCTTCTCATGTAAGCCAATCTGTCCTTTATGAACAGTTTGGTCAAGACTTCCTGACCCCATTTTTCTTGTATGCTCTCTCTTTGAAGATCTTGAGAGATTAGGAAATGGACATCAGAGAGATTAAGTAACTTGAGAAGGTCACACAGCTCGTGTTCACTTCAGCCTCAACTTTAAACTACATCTTATTTACTTCAAAGTCCTTCATTCTTTTTCAAGCTTCTTTGTCCTGTCCTTTCTTTTTGAGGAAAGGGGATAAATTCTGAAAGTGTATATAAGGATTTCCTGGCTAGGGAACAAGGTTTGATACATGTGATAGCTAGTAGTGTACTGTAGTTCATGAACTCAGTGAGTTGCTAGAACAAAGCCAAAAATCAAAACCAAACAAAATCAGAAACAAACCAACCAAAATGATGATTCTGAATCTGACTTCATGTCCCTGCACTCTCCCCTTCACAGATGAGCTCAGAAGTTTTGGGTGATGTTCATATTATTTAGGTATAATTTTAAGTTATTGAACACAGTTATTTTCTCACTCTCTTAGGTTAATCATGCTCAAATTTATTTTAAAAATTTAAATGTATTTTGTTTTTGTTGTGTATGTATGAAAATGTGTGTGTTCTAGAGGAATGCCTGTGTGCTGGGAGGTTAAGGTATTTCTCCGGGGAGTCAATTTTCTCCTTATACCTTTATGTGGTCTCAGATGCATGTTGCCAGGTTAGTGTGGCTGGCACTTTGACCTGTGAGCCTTCTCTCTGGTTTTCAAATTTCCTTGTATTTCACATTCTTGATCTAAACCTGAAAGGTATGTGTAATATTTAGAGATTTCAAGAAGAATAAAACCAAGAGGGAACTGGCGTGTGTGTGTATGTGTGTGTATGCACTTGTACCTACAGCTGAAGGTTGCTTAAAGGTGGGGCTACCTCTGAGAAATTTGCTATTTAGTGATCCCATCATTGTCAGAGCATTACGGAGAACACTTTACACAGACCCACATGGTATTGTCTGTACAAGTCTAGGCTAGATCATGGTCTGATAACATTACTGTTTACATTGTTGCTTGGTGACAGAGAACTACAGACAGAGGATTCTTAACTCAAAATGAGACAGATATTTTCAACTCCTTTAACTATCCTAGGTTGAGAATATCACAGATTTAAAATGTAGGTCATGCTCTAAGCTTACGCAGCATCATGACTTAGTCACATGAACGTTGTGAGTTTCAGCTGTTCACTCTGATGCACCACAAGAGAGTAGACTACTACATAGTGATAGTCCTGAAAAGATCCAAGCTCAAGATCAGAAAGTATACTGGTTCCTGAAAGTGCGTCATTTTTATACCATGGTAAGGCTAAACAATTTTTAGTTGAGCTTGGTAGCAACACTCCTGTGAGAGTGTGTGTGTGTGTGTGTGTGTGTGTGTGTGTGTGTGTGTATCATAGTGGTATGATTGTAAGGTATCCATTAAAATGAGTGGAGCTGAGATGTTATTTAAGGATTATCTCTCATGACCATGAGGCTGCTCTGACTGAAATGTGGTGCTTACAGACTGTCAGTGGATAATCATTTTTTATGTGTACATTTTTCTTTCAAATTAGTAGGGGGATATAAAAATTATAATGTGAACATATTTTACCAATGATAAATTTTAAAACATTGACCAGAATACTATTTTATGCATGTGTCTATCATAAGTGGACATAAGTGGTGCATTTTCATATAGCAACCTTAGTACTCTATAAATATTCAGTGGGTGTTTTAGGCTCAATCTCTTTGCTCTGAGTAAATTGTCAAACTTTATTTAATTAGGCAACAGCTATGTAAATATATGTAAAATGTGTTCTTACAGAGTGTTAGAGATTGTCAAATTCCACAGCAGACCTTTTTGTATAAAGAAGAAAAAATATGTGAAAGAAAACAGTTTTTCTCAGGATTTTCTTTTAAGAGAAGCACAAAAGATTCCTCCCAAGGAAGTGTGTTTCATGTATCTGAGTTTCTCTTGGACACTCTGTCAAGAAGCTCTAAGAGTATAAGGCATCAAGTGAGGGATGGGGTTGCTATCCTACAGTCAAAACTCTGACCCATAATTCTTCCTCTCTAAAAGAATTTAGGGGATGGAAATGGAGTAGAGCCTCAAGAAAAGAAGGTCCAGCAACAGGCTCAAAGCTGGATCCAGCTCAAGGGGAGCCCATTACTGACACCATTACCGAGGCTATGGGATGCTCATAAAACAGGACCTATCATGACTGCCTTCCAAAAGACCCAACAAGCAGCTGAAAGAGTCAGTTGCTGGTATGTGCATCAAACCAATGAACAGAAGCTGCTGACTCCTCTGTTGAATTAAGGAAAAGCTGGAGGAAGCTGAGGAGGAGGGCAACCCTTTAGGAGTATCAGCAGTCTCAATTAATCTGGACGCCCGAGATCTCTCAGACACTGGATCAGGCAGCAGACACCAGCTGAGATGAGGCCCCCAACACATATACAGAAGAGGACTCCTGGGTCTGGGTTCAGTCAGAGAAGATGCACCTAACCCTCAAGAGACTGGAGGTCCCAGGAAGTTTAGATGTCTGGTGGGGTGGGTGGGGTGGGTGGAGATGGGGGTTGGGGGGATGGGATGTGGAACAATCAGAGGGTGGACTGGGAGGGGAATAAAATCTGGAGTTTAAAAAGGAAGAAGGAAAGAAGGAAAAGAGAAACCCATATAAACAGGCAAACAAACAAACAAACAAACAAACAAACAAACAAAAAAGAATTTGGAGGAGGGAGACCAGAAAGGGGAACAACTTTTAGAATGTAAATAAAATAATTTAATATAAAATAACATCTTAATGGCATTATGTACATTAAATATTATATTGTTTTATTAAAAAATAAAAGAGTATTTTTCGGGACACATTTTTGGCCATGTAGCAACCACAGTGCTCCATGGTGCCTACAACTGGTTTCAAGTTTGACAGAACAGCCTCCAGAATTCAAAGATAAAGGAGAGGCCAGGAGCCTTCTTAGTGTGCCTGTGAAAAGCTTGAAAGACAACTTCCGGCAGAGGAGGGCTTGAAGCATCTGTGTATCTTAAAATGGTCATCCCTCCTTGATAATTTTTTCCCAAGTCAGGCTTTTGGTTCTGATTCCACTTAAAGTCAGAAGATAAACAGGTCTATCACAGATAGACAGGTTTATCAAGATAAATAAGTCTATCATCAATTATCAGTTTTACTATGTGGCAAGATCAGCTGTTGCTCCCTGGGTTCTCTGGACTAAAGATGCAAGTTCTCTGTCCCTCCCACTAAAATGAGAAGTTCAGGATACTAGAGAGGCAGGGGGAAGAGAACATACTTAACTCCCCAATGAACTCAAAGTTTGAACCTCAGTCACTGTTTCAGCTTTGGTGTGGTTTAAGGGAGGTGGACATGTTCTTAGAGGCAGCACCCACATTCTCTGGTAGGGTCTCTTTGATCCTAGTCCAATCACAGATGAATTTCATTCAGGCCTTAGTATCCAGCAAGGCCATGTTTTTTCCCAATACGTAGATGGTTTTCTCATTCACACTGGGTGATTTCTCCCTGTGCACACTCACTGTTGCTGAGAAGTTAAATTCCAAGTACAGCTTGCTTCTGACTTCGTCTTCTTTTACCATCCTCATTTTTTAATAATACTGATTTACCACTTAAAAATGCTTTTAACGTTTATATATCTCAGAGAGCTGACTAGAGTCCTTCTGAGAAGGAGGTTTGTTGTGTGTAATCATATGAATAAATAATGTATGAAATAATATTTGAATGGCTTTGTCCTTAGTCCCTAAATGAAGCAATCTATCTTCCTAAATAATTACATTAGAATAGTTCCATTAGAGCTTCTGTAGCTGGTGGGTACCCACCATGGTAAAATCTGATGGAGACTTGTAATAAAAACATTCAGGTTAATTTCGCATATGAGACAACTATACATTTTTTGGTTCTAAATATCCATTCTCTTTATCAATTACTGTTACCACCAACTGTGAACTGAATGAGATCACCAGAATCCGTCCCCCCCACCCCCCTGCCCCAACTTTGCCAGAACCAGAATTTATTGTGCTACTTTGGTCTAGATGAATAAGAGTTAGTTATTTATAAAGTTGTTTTCTGTTGTGGATTTGGTTTATTGATTGTATTATGGTAATTGGGTTCCCAATTTCACGGGGATTCACATGACTGCACGTGAGACGCTGAGAGTCCCTGCCCCCAGTTGACTTTGATAAATAATGTTGCCACCGGCCAATGGCTGGTCAGGAAGACAGAGGCAGGACTCTTAGGATTCCTCGGCAAAAAACACAGGAAGGGGAAAAAGCAGACTCGTCATGCCAGAAAAGGAATAAGATCCAGGCTAGAGGCTGCAAAAGAAGAAGCATACAGTCATGTAAGAGTGGCCTCAGCACCCAGCCCCGACCCTGCAACTGGGTCTAGGGTAGGAAAGATGGAGCATAGATTTCAGTAAGTACAGGAGTATGGGGTGGGTGTTAGCACCGTGGAAGTTTGGGAATGGCCCAGCCATTGAGCTCATTAAGCGATATTAAATATAAGGCCACGTAGATGTTTTGTATTTGAGAATCAAGGGAATTGGGGTGGGTAGGAAGGAACTTACACTGCTGCTGCCACCACCAGGGAGGTTAAAGTGGAATAATCAACTACAGCTACACAGTTTTCTTGGAGGAAACACCATGAATTTTTGGGAGACAAAGATTCTGAGGGAGTTCCTAGTTTCACAAACTGACTTTGCTGGAAAAGAAGAAGAATCATGACACTTTTCTGGAATCACTCTTTAGCAATGCTATATTCGAACTGTACGTCATGCAGCATTTAAATATGGAGATGTGACTGACTGAAGAATGTTTAAGGATTTGAAAAAGTGGATGCAAGCAAGAGAGGCTGATTTACCCTTCTTAGGGAGAAGACACAAAGGCTAAGGTGTAATGACCGATACGGCCATAACTAAAGCACTCACTACTGGTTTGTTGGCTGATGTAATGGAGTTACTAATCAACTAGTTTTGCAACCAAAGATAGAAAACTGATTTTTAAAGAATGGGAACATGGCTTAAGGACCTGAGTTTGAATTTCTCAATTGTTTTTCTCAAGGTATTGCTGTGTATGTCTATAACTCCAGTGTTGGGAGGCAAGGGCAGGCAGATGCTGGTAGTCAGACTAGCCAAAACAGTGATACTTGTGTGCAGTGTGTGAACCTGTCTCAAGGAAATAGACTGAAGGATGATAGAGAAGTACAATCAAGTCATGTGTGCATATTGCACACACACACACACACACACACACACACACACACATACACACACACACACACCAAAATAAATAAAGGAAAAAATTAGGTAAATGTTGTATGACTTGGTGAATCTGATTTTTCATAGGACATGTTAACCTCTTTCAGCCTGGCTACCTTGTTTTCAGTAGGAAATCATAATATAATGATATAGGTCCTAATACTTCAAAACTTATATACTTGTCTCCTCTTATTCACACTTATGTATTTTGTGGTTGTGTGTATATGTGTGTCCATATGCACGTCAGAATGTACCTGTAAAGGTCCAACGACAACTTGTAGGAATTTCATTGTTGTTTCCACCATGTGGATCTCTGAGGTCAGGCATGGCAGCCAGTTCCTTTGCCTGCTGAGCCTTCTGTTCAGACCCTTACTCACTTTAAAGGAAAACTAATTCACACAGTCTAAATTGGCTTATGTATAAACAATTGCCATGCTGCAAAGTAATGACGTTTAATGTCTATGGGAGTGGTTAGATTTTTTCAACAATAATCCTGTCAGTTTTTCCCAATAATAAAATAACTTAGAAATCTAGGAGATATAAGTGGAGCTGTACCCTTTAAATTGGCTCTGAATCTAACATACTATAGAAACCCATTTGAGTAAGATATGTCTTTGAAAATAAAAATGAAGATTCTTAAAAACACGACCGATACAAAGTTAAAAAATGTCTTGTCTATGTTTTTACTGTTTTCATAACATTTGACAGAAACTATATACAATAATTTTACGTAAGAGTCACCAGAAAATTTTACATAATTGAAGAAGGATGTTTAAGGACAGCCCAGACCTGTGAGTTACTTTTATCCCAATTATAGTTCACTAGGAGCATAGTTTACATTGCTCAGTTATATAAAGCTGAGGAAAGGCTAAGATATAGGCCTGAAGATGCAGATAACTAGATGTTGGGGCAAACACTACCTCAAGAGCACTGTTCTTAAACATGGCCCAAGCCAATCACCATTGTGGATTTCAGTCCGTAACGTAGGTAATCCCATTACAAAAATGCCTTTTTACCTAGCAGAGTCTCAAATTTCCATTCGGTCGGTCCCAAAGTCAGGATTACACTACTCTCTTTTACTTGTAAAAAAAGTCCATAAGTTTTGGAGACTAATGGTCCATTTCATGCAAACTTGACTTAATATTTATCTCTACCACCCTGTAGACCTGAAGAAAATCAATGTAATCTGGTTGTCTCTGTTCAGAGAGAGAAAAGTTATCAGACGTATTTGTGTCAGAAGAATATGGAGTTCAAATCCACAAAAGTAATTTGACTTTATGATCAGTTATTTGTGAAATTGTTTAATTCCCAGAATAAATTTCTAGTGGATAGAAGTGCATTCTGTTTTACAACTTGTAGTAACCAATCCATTTTGAGGGACTGGTGAACACGTTTTCTCCAAATTTTGAGGTCCCTGAGATCTGCACTCCTCTCTAGCCATTTGCATCTGGCCTGGGCCCTCCTCAATTTCTTTGACCCCAGGACGTTCAAGGTTTAGTGAAGGAAGAAAAAGAAAAAGGCAAGTGGAGGGGTCAGCATACCATCCTCCACACCATCCAAGAAATCTATGCACTGCAGTGATAATCCCTCAGAGGGTTTAGGTTGGCAACATTCAAATGCAGATCTACAGGGGCAAATTTCAGACTCTGAAATACAATGGTCAGAGGGAGTCTTAAGGATGCTCATAGGAACTAGTTTGTTCTAGGGTACTGTTTCAGACCCTTGTAAGCCTTTGAAGAGAACCTGAATTATATACTGACAAATGTGGGTAATGTAGTGTTTGGCCACTGGAAGAGGTGGGCTAGAGCAACCAACATCATCCACAAAGGCTCAGCACCTTTGGCTGGAATGAGTGGTATGCATCTACTTTCCCTCACCTGCTGTGTAGTAAGGAATCTATTCTATATCATCAAAGGCACTAAAAATTGCTTGACATTCTTCTAGCCCACCCATAAGAATGTTTCCTAGAGGCTTTTTGCCTGTGGTTTGAATAATTCAAGACCTGTTCCCATAGGCTCATATATTTGAATTCTTAGTCTCCATGGAATAGAACTGTTTGAGAGGATTAGAATGATTAGGAATGTTGCCTTGTTGAAGAAAGTGTTGCTGGGGGTGGGTTTTGAGATTGCAAGGGCCTATACCAGGCCCAGCTCCCCACCCCTATTGCTTATGTATCAGGATGTAAGTGCTCAGCTACTGCCTGCCTGCCTGCCACCGTGCTTTCTGCCATGATAATAGTGGATTAGTCCTCTAAGACTGTAAGCAAGTGCCCATTTATATCTTTTGTAAGAACTGCCTTGGCCATGGTGTCTCTTCACAGCAATAGAACAGTAACTAAGATATTGGCCCACTTTTTGATTATAGAATGAATAAAGCTTCCCATGTTCCATGTACAGAGACTGCAAATGGCATAGCTTCTTGCCATAACAAGAGCCACTTCTTAAACTATGTAGACACCAGCATATCTTAAGGGATCATGCTGATCATTGCATATGCTCTGAGATTTGCTGTCAAAGTCAATTCTCTATGTCCAAACCAGAGTAATAAATTCCTGCTCCTCATAACTGTAGCTTTCTTCACCTAGAATTTGGCTACTTCACCGTGATTACTTTCTGAAGTTTGGGAAACCATCTATGTCTTAACATTTCTATTCAACCAGTCCAGAAGTGTTTCATCCACAAGCCCTGAACTGTTCTTCATTTTAGCATAAAGAGCGAAGTCATGCTTAGTACAAAAGAATTCCTTGAATTCTTCTCTGGTTTTGGAGCAGTACTGGGGCATCTTTGCCTATTGTTCATATATAGAATAAGGGGTATATTCTTGTCTTCATGATTATGCTTAATGCAAAACTCCTGCCCTTGAGATGTGGGTGAGAATATGTGTAATGAGCAAACAAGAAATAAGCTTGTGAGATTGGGGAGTAGGGTGCTAACCCCCAATTTGTTGGCAAGGCGTGAATCTGAATCTTGTTTATGTGAAACTTATGTCACCATCCCCACTAGGCCCTTAAATATTTTATTTTTAATTGTGTGTGTGTGTGTGTGTGTGTGTGTGTGTGTGTGTGTGTATGTGTGTGTATGTGTGTGTGAATTCACGCATGTGTGCTGGAGTACAGGTACCCTCAGAGGTTAGAAGCAGATATTAGATGCCTTGAAACTGAAGTTATAGTCAATTGTGAGTAATCTTATGTGGGTGCTGGAATATAGATTCAGGTCTTCTTCAAGAGCAGTCTGTGTTTTTAACCTCTGAGCCATCTCTCCAACCCTAACAATTATTTTTCCAAACATTTTTCCCTCCATGCCATCGCTTATTAATGACTGCAAATACGTTCATGCTCACTTCTACACTTTGTCATAAAAGAATTTTACTTGAAAGGGCCAATTCAATTTACTTGAAAATAAGCAGGAACCTGTTCCTGCTGCCAAAGAAACTTTTAGCATGTAGGGGAGACAAACACAAGCCCATTGTGTGTAAGGACAGTCTGAGATACATAGAAAAACATCCATTTCTGTGGAGAATAGATTAGGGAGTTCTTGGTGGAAAATATGAGGCATTAAGACCAAATGGTTCTGAATATCTAGAGAAAATAATGAAATAAGTAAACTGTCCTGGTGAAGATGCCATTGATTTACTTGGGTGGACTGGGAGGGAACAGTGGGAAAGAACAGATGACTTTCAGTTTTCCTACCTGTAGTAATCACAGAGAGAACATGTGCTTCCAGTGGTGAAGGATGGTCAACTAGAAGCAAAAGAGTGAGGGACAGAAAGAGGTAAGGAAATGGTCAAAGCGGGGAGGTTTACATGGGATGTTATTTCTCTGAAAAGGATTATCTCTAAGCTTCCATTCCTAGTCATCTTTTATCCATAGTCTTCTGTACCCTCTCCAAACCATTCCTTGAAGACCAAGTTCTGCAACATCTTTCCTGGCACGATAGGAGACTCTCCATTCTCTTCTGGGATTGGGTAATATCAGGAAACTGAAAACATTTAGACATTGAAACCTCTATGAGATATTTTGTAATAAAAAATAGTTCTTCAAGCATCCTACCAGAGTGACCTAAGACTCATTGAATTAGAATTTTAGTCCATAATATGGTGACCCTGTGGGCTGCCACAGTCCGTTGGTGTTGGAATCCAAGTCCACTATATGGACAGGATATATTGGAACTCTCAGCAAAGTGATGCAGTCTGTCTGGTGAGGCATGAGTGAGTTAAGGACATGTTTGAGTGTTCCAAATGATAGAGTTTCTTTAGAATTAGGATATTGGGTGGTTTGAATTAGGCTGTCTCTGATGGGCTTATGCAGTGGAGTACTTGTTCTCTAGTTTGTGGTGCTGATTAGGGAGATTTAGGTGTGGCCTTGTAGGAGGAGGTACGACACTGGAGGTAGGCTTTGAGAATTTAGAGACTCCTGCCAATTCTAATTTACCCACCCTGCTCCCAGTTTGTGCTTCCAGATGTGACCTTGTACTTTCCTTTTCCTGCTGCCAGGTCTGCTACTTGCTGCCCAGACTGCTTCAGTCTGCCATTATGGACGCTTAAAACTCAGAAATCATAAACCCAAATAAAACGTTCCTTCTATAAGTTGCTTTGGTTAGTGTTTTATCAAAGCAACAGAAAAATGACTAATACAGCTATCTAAACCCTCAATCCGTACCAGGTTTACTCCTTAACCTATTGAAATAATCTTCTACAATATTGGGGTTTGACTTCTCTGGTAAAACACTGGCTATGTTTTGCCTTCAAGTATCTAACTCATGCAGTGTGACCTACAAAAAAGGAGTAGAGACTGGAAAGAGGGGAGGAATAGAGGGTTAGATCAACCCCCCCTCCAAAGAAAGCTAATGAATCTATGGCAAAATGTAAGAGCTGAAGACATAGCTCAGTTGATTATATGCATGACTCCTATCATGATGATGTCCTGGGCCAAATCTCTTACACAGCATAAGCTGGGTATGGTGATTATTGCCTGTAATCCTAGCACTTGGGAGAGGTAAGCAGGTCAGACATGCCAGATCGTCCTTGGCTATCTGGGGAATAAATTCATGACTACTTAGCCCTGTGTAAGATCCTATCTTTTTTTTTGCAAGTAATATACATTATTTTTATTACAAATTAAAAAAAAACAAAAATGCAACATCCTAAAAAAAATTCTTTTACTGGTAATACAAATTCCTATGAAGTTTTTTTTTTTTGCTATCATAAGAAATTAAAGAAACCATTAAATATTTAGAAACATTCAACATCAAAAGCTTTAAATCTAACTGTACGTTGTAGCCCCTGAAAAAGCTACAAACTCTTTTGAAAAAGTATTTTCTCTACAAAGAATCTCATCAGCTATACAAAAATCTGTACAGTTTTTATACTGAAGCTAATGTTGAGCTGCACTTGAATTTCACATTCTTAGCAAAATAATTGCCTGAGCACATATACTCCACACTTTAGGACAGATACTTATTCTTCATCCTCATCTTCCTCCTCTTCATCTTCATCATCTTCCTCCTCCTCCTCCTCTTCCTCATCTTCTGGTTCATTCTTCTTCTTTGAGCCTGTTGGCCTACCAGGACCCTTCTTTCCTACTTCACTTTTGCCCTTGGCATGGTACGCAGCAACATCATTTTCATACTTCTCCTTTAGTTTAGCTGCTTTCTGCTCATACGGTTGTTTATCTTTGGCAGATTGCTCAGACCACATATCTTAACAATGTGAAACTCACACAAAAGCAACAAAACCAACCACCTCTCCACCCTACTAAAACCAACCAAACAAGAACAACAAGAACCAGAACAACACCACCAATAACACATGTCTGAAAAAAAAAAAAAAAAGAATGAGCGAACTTTGAAGACCTACTATGTTTATGTAGCTGATCTAGTCCTTGGGCTTTTTTCCTTCCTAAGAAGATCTGAAATTTGTAAATTCTTAACATTCATATAACATAAATGGGTGTATATCAAACTGTTTCAAACAATGAATACTTTTAGCTTATGAGTAAAATCTGTCTTCTCCTCAAAGAGAGGGAGTCATAAGACTAAAAAAGCTACTGAAATTGACTAGAAGTTCAAAGAGTTACAAGATCCACAAGGCTGTACCAGACACTTACCAAGGCAATAAAGCCTTGCTGGGCAAGACAAAGCTCTTGTGGAACTGCCTACAGGTTGAGTAGGGAACTTAAGGGATACAGCTATCATGATTCATCCTCTATACTGACTCTGACTCACCCATGTTCCTGTAAGTGATACCTGAGAATAATTCACTGATTTGCTAAATTAGACCAGAGTAGCATAGTTTTGTCTAGTCTGTTCCAGTTATCCTTTATGCAGCTGATGGGCATTAGTTCATGTTTTCTCAGGGGCGGTCACTTAACTATTTTCAAATGAAATTTGTTGTGATTTTTATCACAATGCTGACTCTATAATGACCCTCCAAGTTAAAAGCATTTCCACTACATAGGGAGTCCCTTAAATACATTAACCAGGCCTGCGTTTACCTGTTTGTACATATTCTGAGTTGCTAGCACACATAAATGTTTAGAAACAATTGGCCCCTTTCTCTCTGATTTCCTTACAGCCCTTCCATACTGCTCTCTTAGACATGCTATATACTGATTCAATTACCTCCCAACTGTGCCTTGTACTTCTTTTCTCTGAATATTTGCTAATCTCTTCAGTCAGTGTCTTCTGAATGCATGTGCTGTGTATGTTCCTGACCTCCCCCCTCTTGTTTGATAACTGAGATTGCTCTAAAAAGAAAAGCCCTGCAGCTTCCATTATGGGTTCTATTAACTGAGAAGCTGCTCAGGTTAAGGGTCTAGGGAGGAAGTATTTGTAATTAGAGTAAAGATGATGGGTTCTATTGACTGAGAATACTCAGGATTCTGGGGTCTTCAATGAAGGCTATCTGAACAGAATAGCAAAGAATACTGGATATCAACACATCCATTGACAGCCTTCTGGAGGGAAAATGGCTGTCAATTTTCACTTTTCATTGAAGAAAAATGCCTGCATACTTAAAAATTCTAGTTTTTCAAGTGCTTATGTGTGAGCTCATGTCCTCTATAGATCACCAAACCTCTTAGTTACTGAATACCAGTATAGGATGGTTTCAGATTCCACCCTAGGTACCTTGACCTGCATGTGTTTGGACTTGACCTGACTGAGGTGGTGAGAGAATGAAGAAAGAAGAGACTTATGGACATATGTGCAGAAAGGCTGGGGTCAGGTAGGTTGTGAGCATTCTGATGAAGTAGTACTAGCTACACAGCCAGCCTAAATCTTCATTCTGTTTATTATTTGTTATTATGTTTATCACAGCAGGAGGAGTTAGCTAGTCCTGTAGTAAATCTCTGTTGGTGAGCAGGCTCAGGGTATAGACACCCTGGAGGAGGAAACTGCAGTTACCAGGTTTTGTACATACTGGCCAGCCATTTCTAAACACTGGTACTCACACACAACAACAGCATTCACACTCAGACCACAACCAAGCTTTGCCATCCCTGGGAATGTAAACACTAGGGAAGGCTTTGTCAAATTTACAGGAGTCTGATGTATAGGTCTTTGACAAGGCTATACCCTTGTCAACAATAAAGATTCTCTCAAGGCTTCTCCCCACACCCAGGCATTGTCCTATGGGTCTTAGTGGATTTGTGCAGGGTCACAGCATCGGCTCTAGCTTCCCTAATAACCCAGGTTTGGTCCCTTATCCTCACTAGAATAAAACCAACAAGTAATAATAAAGAACAGTGATTTTGCTTACATCATCACATTAGGAAGAGGAACAGAGGTACAACATTAACTCCCTCCCCTGAGTTCATCTTCTCAGTTCTGATATGAGGTTTAGCTTTAAGTACAAGGTCAGAGATGTACATAGCTAAGCAGTCCTGATCAAGACATGGTCCTAGCCATCATCATTGCCTCAGCACCAGTGTCTCTTTGCAAGGTATTCTGGCAAATTGTCAGAATTGTGTGAAATCTCCTTTTGGGAGACATGCTACTCCTCTGGCTGGCACCAGGCTTCAGCTATTACCCAATCCTAGCAAGAGACTCCTAGGCAATTCTAAACCCTTGGGTACCATCAATTCATCGAGGGGCGTGGGTGTCCCTTTAGACTCTCTTAATTCATTCCTGCCAGGATGGTTACAGTGGTTCTGGCTCAAAATGTGCATAGCTCAGTTTCCTCCCTTACTTCTCATGTACATGAGCACAAGCACCAAGAGCACCTCCAAGCTTGATCACAGACAATGGGAGCTGTCTCAGAAACTCTATCAATGGCCAGAGGAAAACGTGCAGCTGCCAGGGCTTTGACTGCAGGTGCGGGGTATTCTCTCATCTGGCAGCTTCCATTAGAAGCTGTTTCCTCTTCAGAAACACATGTAATACAAAACTTGCACACAGCAGTATTAATGGTAGTATCGGAATACTCTGTGCTCAAGGACCACACTTTGTGTTGTACTGAACTTGATGGCAGCTCTTGGGCTTGTCAGATCTTTCAAGGGCCAGAGAAAGAACAGCACGGTACTTACTGGATGGCTGGTTTTCAAACAGGAAGTATTTCAAGCATAAAGAGATGAAACATCTGTGAGGAACCCAGATATCTCCAGTGTGTATATTAGAACCAAAATTCTCTTCTTTAAGACGCTTCACAAAGCCAGCAGACACTGCAAGAAAACCAAATGATTCTGAATGGTAGTAGATGAAATGAGCAGTTAAACTGTGAATTGGCCTGATGGTTATGAACTAGACTTGCTCATTTCCTGTCTGTACCTTTTGTGTGGTGGTTAAGGGATAAAAACTTTTGTGTATATGGGCGGAAAATTCAACAGTCTGAGAAGTGTGACAAATTAACTTTCTAGGTGATAGGTTCTATGTGTAATACTATATAATGTCTCTCCACAGAATACCAAAGCCTTGAGAATGTTCGCCACAATGATGTCATTTCCTTTTCTTACTGATTTCCATGTGTGGTTAGTTTCTAATGCCAACTTGTCACAACCTGGAACATCTGAGAAGAGAGTCTTAACATTTTTAATGATTTATTTTTATTTTTTTACGTGTATGTATGTGTGTGTTTCAGTGTGAGTATTGAGGATGTGAGTACAATATCCATAAAGACCAGATCCTCTTTAAGCTGGAGTTTTGAGGTGAATGTAAGCCACCAGACTTGGGTTCTGAGAACAGAACTGTTATCCTTTAATCTGGATGTGGGTCCTTGCAAGAGCAGCAAATGCTCTTAAACTGCTGAGACATCTCTCCAGTCCCCCAGGAAGAGTGTCTTAATGAAGAACTATCCAGATAAGGTTGGCCTGTGGAGGGATTGTCTTGATTTTTAATTGACCTAGGAAGACCTAGTCCATTGTGGGCAGCACCATTCCACAGGTAGTGGTCACTGAACTGTGTAAGAGTGAACAAAGCTTGTACAGCTTACATAAATTAGCAGGCAGCATGGGGACATTCATGACAACATAACCTGTTGTCTTAAGCTCCTGCTTCTGAAACTACCCTACAGTGATGAACTGTAGCTAGGAATTATAAGCCAAATAAACCCTTTTGCCCTTAGCCACATATATAGATTTATGCATTTTTATTTCTAGAAATTCTCCCTAGGTAGTATATATACATGTCTTCAAATATGCATACATTTCATAGAAATATCTTCCAAGTAGTGGGGGATTATTGGCCATTTAAAACCAAACCACTGCACCTTGGTGAATTGTCAGTGTGCTGGGTTCTGGAGCCTTCCCCTCAGTGTGACCTATTGTGTTCACTCACCTAAAGGTGTCTTTTCTTATCACACAAATGATCAAATCCATGTTCCATAGAACTATGCATCTGTTACTTAGCAGGTAGGTTTTTACTAGGGGTCCTAGTTATTTGTCTATTGCCACTTGGGCAACCTAATGAAACCATGTAAAAATAGATGTTATATCATATATATTTAGTTAACTATCCATTTTATACATTAATTTATGTTACATATACTATATATATTTTTTATGTACTCACACTGATCAGATACACACACATACACACACACACACACACACACACACACACACAGCCCTACAACCACTTCAGGAAATGAGTCCACATCCACTCACTTTTTTATGAAGAATGCATGTGCATGTATATGATATATGTATATGTAATATATGTACATATGGCTGCGGGTATGGCTCAATGGTATAATATCTATATCTATATCATGTATCTATATATATGTATATATATCTATACTACCTCTATGTTTTATCCCTTCTATCTCTGTAAGTATAATTGGTGTATGACTGTCATTATAATTTTATGGTAGAGTACTTGCCTAGCATGCATGAGACCCTGTGTTCAATCTCCAATCCTGGGAATATATGAATAAATAAATTATAAATATTCGGCTCCTCAATTGATAAGAAAAATAGTAAAATCCTAAATGTTTTTCAAAGGACATTTGTGAAGTTGAGTATTTACAGACAATTAAATGAAAGAATGCTCATTTTATGGCCAGATTACTAGTTCATCTCTGAAAGTACATTCAATCAGAGGTGAAGACATTTTCTTCTTTTTCTCTTTGAAAACAAAGAAACCTGACTTCATAAAACTTAAAGTCCTAAGTTTGTAGCAAAGTCAAGATAATTTAAAAAGTTAGGTAATTCTTTGTTCTCTTAATTTATATGATTAGATAACTTTTTATAACCAGAATCTAGAGAAACCCCAAATTCATCATATAATCATCTGCTAAATCCTGTTTATTTGCTCTTGCATTTTTCTCTAACAATGTAATATTCCATGAAAATGCAACTCTTTTAAAATAATTTAGTGTTTTTTTTTTTGTTTTTTGTTATTTTTTTTTTTTTTTGGTGAGGAAACATTTTGTTGTGTAACTAGGACTAGTCTAAAAGTCAAGGTAACCAAAGCTGTTCCTGAGCTTGGTACAAGCCTCCAGTAATTGTCTCCTGTGACAATAATCTTAGACTAAGCCTTTATTAAACATTTGTCCTTTTCTTGATCCTTTCACACTGGTAGGACGCATGTGTGGGCTTTGCAGCAGGGATTTTCTTGACCATTGACTGTTTATGTTCCCAGCAACCTAGCTTGCTCTGTTGGAAGAAGGCAGCTCCTTTCTTCCCCAGAAAAGCTGATTTGCCATGGTATGCAAATGTGTTACAACACAGATATGGAGCTATACAAATGCTGTGGGCTAGTGTGTGCACACAGCTATACACACATGTACCAGCACACACCTAGGGAGTTGTATGAGGAAAAAGAAAAGTGTAACTCCACCTGGAAAATGAAAATGTAACTCGGTGTTTCATGGCCTTCTCAGCCATAGAACCAAAGACTAAAATAGGTGAGACTTTTGAGATCAACTACTCCTACCTTCCTGCCTAACCAGGTGTCTACAGACAAGTTTGTAGAACTGTTGTAAAATGTGAATCTAAGCACGCCGTTATCATGTTTAACATTGGTCCTTGGTTCCCTTCCATCATTAGGATAGTGTCTACATTCTCTACTGGAGTTGAAAGATCTGGATCCATTCCCTCTCTAGACTTAAGGCCCCTTGCTCTTAACCCTAACTTTAGCTCTAACCTTAATTTAACCCCTTGCACTTTTCTTTGTGTGTGGATTTCTTTTAGGTTTTTAAAAAAATCATTACATTTTACATATTTGTGTGTGTATGTGTTTGTGTGTGTGTTGGCATGTGCAAACCCATACATGTGTGGATGTGCATATGAGTATACAAATACAAACTAGTGGTACCATAAGCTTTAGTATGGAGAGACTGAAAGCATACATTTTCTTTTTTTTAATATTTTATTTATTTATTATATATGAGTACATTGTAGCTGTCTTCAGACACACGAGAAGAGGGCATCAGATTTCATTACAGATGGTTGTGAGCCACCATGTGGTTGCTGGGATTTGAACTCAGGACCTCGGGAAGAACAGTCGGTGCTCTTAACCTCTGAGCCATCTCTCCAGCCCGAGCATACATTTTCTAATTTAGAAATAAGAGCTTAGTGTTTGAAATATTTAGAAGGCAGGTACATAGATGAAGGCTTTATATAATTTAGAGTGGCTCCAAGGGCCAGTATGTTAGAAACAAACAGAATAATCATAATGTCTCACATAGGAACATAGGAGCAAAGCAAAAGTAGCTTGGCTAGGCAACTTCCTCATATAGAAAGGATGGACCAGAATCCAAACCCGACTAGCAAGAACACCAGGAAGTATACTTGGTTTTTATTTTAATACAGGTGATGTGTCCTTTCCCCACTGGTTACTTCCAACCCCACAGTCTTTTGTGATTGGCCAGTTTTAAAAGAATATGTTCAAAGGAAATACAGAAAAGGGGAAAGAAACAGGTTGCTCCTGGCTGGCAAGATCAGGAATGAACTTAGGGCCTTTGTGTAGCAAACATTTGACTAAGTAGAGAAGATTAAAAGATTTGGATAACAGCTGAAGAGTAGTCATTGTGTGAATGAACCACATTTCCTTTATTCTTCAGTTGAGAGACACTTGGGTTGTTTCCAGATTGTGACTATTATGATTAAGGCTACTATGAACATAGTGGAGCATGCGTCCTTGTGTTATGGTAGAGCATTTTTTTGGCTGTATGCCTAGAAGTGGTATAGCTAGCTGGGTCTTGAAGGAGAACTTTTCCCAATTTTCTGAGAAACTGCCAAATTGATCTCCAGTGTTGTTGTACAAGTTTGCACTCCCACCAGCAGTGGAAGAGTGTTCCCTGTGCTTCAGATCCTCACCAACATGTAACGTTGCTTGAGTTTTTGATCTTAGCCACTCTGATAGTTGTAAGGTGGAGTCTCAGACTCATTTTGATTTGCATTTCCCTTATGATTGTTCCCTTATGAGGTTGAACATTGCTTTAGCTGCTTCTTGGCTATTACAGGTTCCTCTGTCGAGAATCCTCTGTTTAGCTCTGTATCCCATTTTTAAATGGGTTATTTGGGTTTTGTTGTCTAAATTCTTGAGTTCTTTACATATGGAATATTATTCAGGGCATTACGAGGACATCATGAAATTTGCAGCCAAATGAATGGAATTAGAAAATGTCATTCCAGGGGCTGGAGAGATGGCTCAGAGGTTAAGAGCACTGTCTTCTCTTCCAGAGGTCCTGAGTTCAGTTCCCAGCAACCACATGGTGGCTCACAATCATCTGTAATAGGATAACCCAGACCCAAAAGGACATGAATGGTATTACTCACTTATAAGCAGATATTAGCCATAAAGTACGGTATACTCATGCTACAATCCACAGACTCTAAGAAGCTAAATAACAAGGACAGCCCAAGGGAGAATGCTTGCGTCTCACTCAGAGGGGAAATAAGGTTGTCTTCAGAGGTAAATAGAGGGAGAGAACTGGGTGGAAAAGGGAATGGGGAAGGGAATGACAAGGGGGTGGGGTCAGGTGTAGGTAGAGCTGGAGAGAAAGTGTGGGAGAATGAAAGGAAATTGGCAGGGGGTCAGGGGGTGGTAAGGCCAGAGACCTGGGATGAGGGAGGCTCCAGGGAGTCTATGAGTGTGACTCTAGCTGAGATTTCAAACAGTGCAAGATATGAAGTCTGAAGTGGTCACTTCCTATAGCCACTCCCCATGAAAGGATAAGGGCAGTAACTCACCTACAAAACCTTTGACTCAAAATTTGTCCTGCTTACAAAAAGTGCAGGGACAAAGATTCACCAGAGAACCAGTTCATGACACTATTAATGATATTCAAATATGCTTCCAGACAAAATCTTAGCATAATTGCCCTCTAAGAGTCTATACTCAGCAGCTGAACAAAACACGTAGAGGCCCAACGCCAAACATTAGACAAGCTTGTAAAGTCTTGTAGAAGAGTTGAGGGAAGATTAAGGAACCAGGAGTGGATAGAAACTGCACAAGAAGACCAACAGAGTCAAGTAACTTGGGACTCCCAGAGACTGAACCACCAACCAAACAGTATACAAGGGCTGGAAGTGGGCCTCTTCATATATGTAGCAGATGTGCTGATTGGTTTTCATGTAATTCCCCAACAACTGGGGTGGGGGCTAATCCTAACTCTGCTGCCTGCCTGTGAATCCCATTCCCCTAATTGGGCTTCCTTGTTTGGCCTTGGTGGAAAAGGATGTGCCTAGTCCTGCAGTGACTTGAGGTGCCAGGGTGGGTTGGTACCCAGGAGACCTCCTTCTTTTAAGAGGTGAAGGAGAGGAGGGATGGGAAAGGGGCCATGAGAGGAGGGGTCTCAGGAAAAATGGGAGGTTCTGTGATTGGGATGTAAAATGAATAAATAAATAAATTAATGGAGAAAAAAATTGAATAAAAATTTTGCAGGGTGTGGAAGGTTTATGGAATATTGGCTCTTGGTGAGACAGCTCCTTTTTTATTGGATAGTTTATGTATTTACCCAGTTCCCCCCTCTCCCATTGCCCCTCCCCTGCTTCTATGAGGATGCTCCCTTTCCCACCAACCCACTCCCACCTCAACACCCTGGCATTCCCCTACATTAGGGAAAAGAGCCCACACCGGACAAAGGGCTTCTCCTCCTATTGATGCCAGGCAATGCTACAAAGGCAACTAGACCCATGAGTTCTCCCCATGTTTACTCTTTGAATGGTGGTTTAGTCACTTGGAGCTCTGAGGTGTTTGGTTGGTTCATATTGTTCTTCCTATGGGGTTGCAAACCCCTTCAGCTCCTTCGGGCCTTTCTCTAACTCCTCCATTGGGGTCCCCATGCTGAGTATGATGGTTAGCTGCAAGCATCTTAATCTGTATCAGGAAATCTCTGGCAGAGCCTCTCAGGAGACATCCGTAACAGGCTCATGTCAGCAAGCACTTCTTGGCCTCAGCAATAGTGACTGAGTTTTGTGGCTGCAGATGGGATCAAGCCCCAGGTACGGCAATCTCTTGATGGCATTTCCTTCAGTCTCTGTTCCACTCATTGTCCCTGTATTTCCTCCCATGAGTATTTTATTTCCCCTTCTAAGTAGGACTGAAGCATCTACACATTAGTCTTCCTTCTTCTTGAACTTTATGTGGTTTATGAATTGCATCTTGCATAATCCAAGCTTTTGGATTAATATCCACTTATCAGTGAGTGCATACTATGTGTGTTCTTTTGTGATTGGGTTACCTCACTCAGGATAAGATTTCCTAATTCCATCCATTTGCCTAAGAATTTCATTAAGTCATTGTTTTTAATAGCTGAGTTGTACTCCATTGTGTAAATGTACCACATTTTCTGTATCCATTCCTCTGTTGAGGGACATCTGGGTTCTTTTCCGCTTCTGGCTATTATAAATAAGGCTTCTGTGAACATAGAGGAGCATGTGTTCTTGTTATATGTTGGACCATCTTTTGGCTATATGCCCAGGAGTGGTATAGCTGCGTCCTCAGGTAGTACTATGTCCAATTTTCTGAGGAACTTCCAAACTGATTTCCAGAGTGGTTGTACCAGTCTGCAATCCCACCAACAATGGAGGAGTGTTTCTCTTTCTCCGTATCCTCACCAGCATCTGTTGTCACCTGAGTTTTTGATTTTAGCCATTCTGACTGGTATGAGGTGGAATCTCAGAGTTGGTTTGATTTGCATTTCCTTGATAACTAAGGATGTTGAATATTTCTTTAGGTGCTTCTTGACCATTCGATATTTCTCAGTTGAGAATTATTTTGTTTAGCTCTGTAGCCCAATTTTTAATAGGACTATTTGATTCTTTGGAGTCTAACTTCTTGAGTTCTTTGTATATATTGGATATTAGTCCTCTATCGGATGTAGGATTGGTAAAGATCTTTCCCCAATCTGTTGGTTGCCATTTTGTCCTATTAAGAATGTCCTCTCCCTTACAGAAGCTTTACAATTTTATGAGGTCCTATTTGTTGATTCTTGATCTTAGACCATAAGCCTTTGATACTCTCTTGGATCTCCATGTAAAACCAGATACATTGACACTAATAGAAGAGAAAGCTGGCGAGAGTCTCAAACACATGGGCACAGGGGAACAATTCCTGAGGAATGCTTTTAACCAGTCAGAAATGTATCTATAAAAACAACCAAGTACTTTTATCCCCCTCCAACTAGCCAAATCTTGTTTTTAGCCAGTTTTCCCAGAGTCCTCCACTGTGTTGTTCTCTCATTTGAAGCCCTTCATGGTTAAGAGCTTTTTCTTTTTTGGATGTAGTTGAGCACAAACATCTGGCATCTGGCTGAGACATCCCATGCTAGTCACCCAGTCTAGGTATAACATATCTTGGTTTGAGCAACTCAAAGGCTGGTGAAGGTTAGTTACTGGAGTCATAGCAGTTGTTTCATACCAGTGCAGTCACAGGCAGCACTGGGTCATGGGATGTTATCAAAATCAATAGATCCTAATGGTCTTAGGCTTGTTTGTTGGGCTGCCAGTTTAGCAGCCTGGTAATAGAGGACAGCATTTTGTAGGGGATAAGAAGCCCCCTATATAGATCACATTCTGAACATGCCCAGTAGTAAATGCAAAGATAGATGGACTTACCTTTGTCAATGGGAGGCTGTAGAATGCCTTTGAGGTACAAAACCATGAACCCTGTTTCTCTGGAAGAATCAGACTCATGAGAATCAGAGGTCTCAGGTTTCTTTATAAGCAGAAGAGGCATATTCCAGGATGACTGGCAGGATACCAGAATGTTTGTCTCTTCAAGCTGGCATTATGGACTGAAATTTCCGATTTTGCTTCCAGAGTTGTGGTACCTTTGTCCCCAATCAACTATTGCACACCCGCACATCTCGGGATGTAGAGGTCTCAGGATCTCAAAGTCTCAAGCTGTAGAGCATATAATGGGTATAGAAGACCCACGAGACTGTGTCAGGGGACAACTTGTTTATTGAAATTGAGTGGGGGGTAGAAGAGGACAAGAGAGGAAGTATACAGTGGGGGCAGGGACCTTCCAAGCATATCATCTAGGTTAGCAGACTAGGTTAGGGTCACATGATTTCTGAGAAGCCAGTTCTCTGGTGGCGAAACAGAAGTTTAACTGGCTTTATCATGATGTGGCCTTTGCCTCTATGGAGTTGAGTAGGCCCATGCCTTGTTTTGGTTGGGAGTGACTCCTCTCCTGCCATGCTCTCTGAGTGCTGTCTGTGGTGTGGCAGTACTCTATGTCCCTCACCTGGGTTGGGAAACTGTATGCAGTCAATGGGTAGTGTTTAATCTGGATAGCTGTGGCTTAACTGGTCAGTTGAGTGATTATAGGAATTTGGTGTTGAGCCAGTCCTGGGATATTGGTTTCTGCCCATATTACTGGGAATCTTTGTTGTCAATCCAAGAGATAATCAACTGTATCTTTTGATTGAAGGCAGAACTTTCAGCTAGGAGGTATTCTTCTGACAGATGGTAAGACATCAGAAATTTCCTGTGTATTTCCAAGTCTGTGTCTTGTCATCAGAGAAGGTGATACAGCTCAGTTTATGAAATAGTCTTGTACCATTCAGTCCTCTGTTGATAAACAGATTCACCGCTACCTCCAGCAATGGGGACCTATTCATACCTCCAAACTTTTCTAACTTTTATAACTCATTTTCTAATATCTGGACCCAACTGGTTGACAGAGGAAATCTTTTTAGTGATTGTCTTTAATTTATTAAAAAAGGACCTAGTGAAATTTGTTTAAAGTGTTCTTGGTTAGTGTTGAACAGAAGGGAAAAGGCTGTTCTGCCCTGGCTGTGCAGTTTGGAAGCAAATTCTGTGCCTGACCCAGGGGTGTTTTTTTTTTTTTTCTACTTTTTGCCAGAGAATGGTGAGTTTTAAGGATCATTGATTGAGAAGAAGACATAAATTATGAAGAGAAAGGAGTGAAACTTTCTCTTTTCCTTTTGGGGGCTGCTTAGTGCAAGCAGCGAGCAGAGGGAATGCTCGCCTGGTGGAATTATTTTTCTCTCGCTGTATGTGCATTCAACATAGACGGCAGGGGGGCTCTGGATGAGAAGCCCTGCCCCTCTCAACCCACACAGATACCATCCCTGACCATGAGGAGCAGCCAGGCTAAGAAACAAGCTAACACTCTAGTTCTTGAGCTTCCTCCTCTCCCCAGGACACCTGGGAAAACCAAAAAGATTCAGCTCTCTGAAAGGAGAGGGCATAGGTCTTAATATTCTCAAATGAGAGAAAGCCTGTCAGTACTGGGAAAGAGAACTGACAGAGACACATAGAAAGACACTGACACATACACCACACCACACACACACACACACACACATACACACACACACACACACACACACACACACACACACACACACACGACAACAGAGGTGGTTATGACACATTCATACACTTAAACAGACAAAGATATAGCCAAACTCTCCTATGTGTTCAAACATAGTGTCTTAATCAGACTTACCTCTGATAGTGACAGATTTTCTAACTTGGTTTCCTTTTGGGGTAGAGTTGCCAGACCTCTCTGAAGTTCTAGGCATTGACTGATCAAAGGGAGCCCTGGCGAAGTAGAAGATCTCCATTTGTGCACCCTCTAGGAGTCCTCTGACTACCACACTCATCCTCATTCCATGAGGTTCTGAAACCCCTGATGTCTCAAGGTTTGGTCACTGTGCATATTGCTGTGGCTTCCAGATATGTGGCGTATTCGCTAGAGAGCATGGCTCACATACGAGTTTAAGCCAATAGAAAGTCCTCATGAGCAGGCTGCTGACTGCACTGGATGTTCAGGTTCCCAGTGTATCCCTGATCCTTTCTCAGGATGAGATCTTAAGTACAAAATCCACATTCTGGGTTGAGATACTTCAGTTAGCAAGAACAGTTAGCCAGAAGAGGAACTACAGAAACTAAAGAACAAGGTTTGTATATTAGAGATGTTTCCAGAACTGTGGACTTTGATGGACTAATTCTTTGTTTTCATTTTGTCAGGCGGTACCACCTATATGTTGAGATATGGCTTGACTAATAATCCTATCATGGAGTCAGTTATGCTAAGGTCTCTAGGACTACTAAGTTCTGGGGTACTAATACAAGTATACTGTTTATGAAAGCACAGATTTGTTCTGAATCTCTGTTATCTGCGTATTAGTTCACAGTGCTGTATACATGGATAAACTGTTCAGTAGGATTTCCCCTTCAAGCAGTTGAGCCATGTTAAATCTTGTAAGAAACAGTCACAGAGTAAGGTTAGTAATGTGGAGATCCCTAAAGTCCAGGAAATGAGCTTAGGCTTCCTGGTTCCAGAATCCAAACATCTCTCACTTTACTTCCCACAAAGACATAGTGAGAAAGATGTTTGCCTGAAGTGCAATGTTAGTTAAGGATTAAACCTAGCTCACAGGGCAGGGCATTCTGGGACTAGGAAGGCCTTTCAGCTCTTAGCAAGGAGACTGGGAATTTGTATTTGCACATCTCATGATGAACAAGCCATGATTGGCTGGTAGGTTGGATTGGAGACAAGCTCCTCGAGAAGGAAGCAGCTGGGTTTGCAGTAGGAACAGAGCAATGAGTGGTTCAAGTCAGAGTCATCAGAAGCCATTAGGCTAGCTATAGACCAGGCAGGTGAATGGACACTAGGGTGGTGAGGATCATGATGCTAACAATGATACATTGTACAGATCTCCCATGTTATCAGACTATAAATGCCTTTCCATATTAACTCAAAGAGCTCTTGTATGGGTTCTTAGATGAGGCTGCTTTTATTTACATTATTTGTTATTTGACATTAACAAAGTGAAGCTCACCGAGATGTAGCAACCACAGCTAGGTCATTTGGTAATTAAATGGCAAAATGGGAATTTTAAAAGCCTCGACTTTTTCTTTTTAATTCTGCATCTAATTAAAATTACACTGTGTATGTATGTAAAGGCCAGAGAAAAACCTGAGTGTCATTCTTTCTTGTTTTTGTAGAAAAGGTTTCTCTGTAGGCTTCGTTTGTATTTATGTCCCAGATTAGGTTAGTCTGGCTGGACCACAGGGATCTGCCTGTATAGTCCCTCTCACCTTAACATTGGGATAACAAGCACGACTCACCATATCTGACATTAAAATATGCATAGGTGTCTTGTTCTCATGTATGTTCATTCCTTACCTGTGTACCTGGTGCTCACACTGCAATTACAGATGGTTGTGAGGCACTGTGTGGGTGCTAGGAATCAAACCATTACAAGAGCAGCTGGTGCTCTAAAAAGCTGAGCATCTCTCCAGCCTCTCTATCTGGCTTGTTAACATGGGTTCCTGGAATCAAATTCAGGTGTTTGTGCTTGCAGAGCCAAGCAGTTTACAAACTAAATTATCTCCCAGCCCCACAGCACTTGCTCTTTTGTTGTATTTTTTGTGAGTTTTGAGGAATAAGACATGGCAAGACAGAAGACAGTGTCAATTCAGCTCTGATCACTCCCCTATTTCGAATCAGCTCCCAGCCTTGGCTTCCAGGTGCAGCAAACACCAATCCATTCTTGTTCTATAATTTCACTTTTCCCAGAATGTCACATAAATGGGATGATGCTGTGTGCAGACTTCTGGTTTTAGTTCCTTTAACTTACCGTGCATTGAGCACCTGAGATTCATGTGCACTATTGAAGCTCAAGGCTGTCAGTACAATACTAGAATTAGTGTTAGGATTTCTGGCTCCAGAGCCACTTCCTGACCACTTGGATCTACAAAGCTTTTTGAGAAAACTTCATATAACCACGTAATGTCAGATGTAGTACATCTTCTGAGTAAATACAGCACTCATTTAATTCAAACATTCCCATTAGCAACTCTGTTAGAAAGGCTGGTATGGCGGTTTGAAAGAACATGGCTCTCATAGGCCCATAGAGGAGAGGCACTATTTGGAGGAAGTATATCTCTGGGGATGGGCTTGGAGGTCTCAGATGTTCATTGTCTCTTCCTGCTGCCTGTGGATTCAAATTAAAAACTTTCAGATACCTCTCCAGAACTATGTCTGCCTGCATGTCACCATGCTTCCTGTCATGATTACAATGGACCAAACCTCTGAACTGTAAGCCAGACCCAATTACATGTGTCCCTTTATAAGAGTTGCCATGGTCATGGTGTCTCTTCAGAACAACAAAACCATAATTAAGACAGCTGAGAGTTATTAATTTTTGACAAAAATTTATAGTCATAAAAACCATACTATCGACTTTGACTGAATTCATCAATCAGTATGGTGTTTCATTAGGACACTTTGAGCAGGGGATTCATTACTGCCTGTGTATGGATGGTTACTATGAATTTTCTCAAGGGGTTGAGAGAGAAGATAATTTGGATTTATGGTATGTCTCTTGGCATGTGATCTGTCTCCTGCTAATAAAAAATAGGGTAAGTTTCTTGCCAGAAAACCAGGAAATCTACTCATAGACCTCTCTTCTCTTACTGTTCTGAGACCCAGTTTCCTATCCTCATTCCTAACACTGCAGCAAAACACCAGCTGCAGTCTGCCCTCACTTCTTCCCATATCTCCTGTGAATCCCACAGAACAACTCCTCGTCATCTCCCTTCCCTCACTCATTCCAATATCTCAGCCCCCAACTGCAGCAGACATGTCCTGCTAACCCAAGGGCAGCTCTTCCCAGGGCAACAAGTAGGCTGAAACAAGACCCACACCTCTCCTACTGCTCCTGAAATCCAATTCCTGTTCCTGTCTCATGCTTCTCTGTAGCTTGAAATCCACAATCATCCCCCACTCCTCTTTGATCCCAGCTCAATGGAGCATGAAGACCTTCTCCTCCAAAGACACCGAAGCGTCAAGCACAGGACCTACACAGGTCTGCACCAGGTTCTCTGTTTAAATAGTATAGCTATTAGCTTATTATTTTTTATGGGACTCCTGACTGTAACAATGAGTAGGTCTTTGGGTCTTGTGCCTTTTCTTGGTTCTCTTTTTTCACCTATTGGATTGCTGTGTCCATCTTCGATGTGACACATTTTTCATCGTATTATATTTTAGTTTGCATGTTTGGTTGTTATTTCTTAGAAGCATGTTCCTCTGGCAATGGGCAAAAAGTCGCCTTGTTCATGTTGTTTTTATATCAGTCAGGGGCAAAACGGATGGCAGTCCATTGTTCATTCTAATTTGATGCCTGGTTTGGTGGCCAAAGCTTGTCTTATGCCTAGGACTCCTAAAAATCCAACCAAAACAAATCAAGTTCAGGAGCACAGTGTGGGAGCAGGAAGAGAGACAGAGACCTGTAGACTGCCATTCCACCCACAGACCTTCATTCCAGTGCACTGAACAAGCAGGCCATAGGCATCTGCTTGCTGCCATTGAGGTCATATCTGAGTCCATTGGCTATATGGCAGCAGGGGTTGGTGTCAGTGTCTGTGACTCATATTACTACTAGAGAACATGGGGGTGCCCTGGTTAGGGTAGTCAGTTGCTGGGGACCATGGGGATGTCCAGGGGCTATGCGTAACTGGCTCTGTCTCTTACTGGATACAGCACTCTGGAGAGCTGGCCCCATCTCTCACCAGAGACAGCACTTAGGAGAGTGAGCCTTACACTTTCCCCAGGGAGCACAATTGAGCTAGCCATGTTGGGGTGGGGGAAGGTGTCACTAAGTGAGTCCTGAGGGTATGAGTGTGGGAGAGCTGACTTTGTCACTCATCTGCTGTGGGGTGGCACAGGCAGAGAAGTGATGCCCTCCCTCCAGCCCCTTGCCACTTCTGACAGTCAGGAAAGCTTCCCAGGGGGTCATGAGTTCATGAGAGCCATCCCTGCTCCTTAACAGAAGCAACACTAGTGAAACTGGGCCCCTCACCTCACCTGAATAGGACAGTAGAGCTGACCCTTTGGTGGGGTACCAGGTGAGCCAGCCCTGAGGGTAAGAGGGCAGGAGAGCTAGCCCTGACACTCCTCTGTTGAGGTGGCCTGGATAGGGGGAGGTGCACTCCATCCCCTCACCCCCTCACCACCTGAGACAGCTTGGATAGCTGACCCTGGAGTCATGAGAGAAGATGAGCTGACCCTGTCCCTCACTGGCTGCAGCACTGGGGAGAGCAGGCTCCATACCTAGCATGGGCAGAAGGGTTTTGATGAGGAGGCACAGGTGAGCCAGCCCCAAGGCCAAGAGCATCAAAATGGCATGCTTGCAGGGGTGATGCTTTTCCCTTGCCCTTGTCCCCTGCACTAGCTGGGAGATGTCATGAGAGCAGGAGACCAAGCCCTTCCCTTTCACTGGTTATAGCACTCAGAAGAGTGGGCCTTGTACCTTGACTGGGCAGCACAGTGGAGCTGGCTCTGGAGGCATGGGTGAGGTTGAGCATACTCCCATTCCCACTTCCGACAGCAGGCATTAGAGCAGGAGAGACGACCCAGCTTCCTGCTGATGGTAATATTGAGTGGCCTAGCAGAAGCAGTGCTAGAGTACACCTTTGAGGTTGTGGATAAGGGAGAGCCCATGGGCTGACCAACCACCAGTTGGGTCAGCTACCACCAGTCCCAGATCCAGGGCTCTGAGTTGGTCCACCCCAAAATCTGTCACCTGCAAATGGTTGGGATAGAGAAAAAGGCCAGTCCTGTTGATCCAAAGCTGCAGGATCTCCATGACACAGAGCAATAACAAGATAACCAGGAGGAGTCCGAATGAATAGTCAATATTGATGCTGTCACAGAAGCCAGAGATCTTGAGTCAGACCAATGGCTCATTGCAGTGAACATTTACAAGTGAAGCTGTATGGACTGAGAGATATCCTGTGGTACACACTGTGACACACTACAGATTTCAAGATGAGGTATCTTCTATGCTTTGCTGTTATTGTTTATATTTGTGTTTTATTTCAGTGGGGAGGCTATGAGGGTGAATATGGATATGAGGGGTCAAGAGATAAGCAGAACTGAGGTGCATGATGTAAAACTCACAAAGAATAAATAAAAAGTTAAAAAGACAAAAGAAGCCTATTGTTCCTAATAAGAGGCAAGAAGGAGTCAATTAGAGGGGAGACAAAATGGGGCAGGAACTAGGAGGAGTAGAGGGAGAAGAAACTCCCTCTATATAAAAGTTAAGATAGATTGTGTGAGAAAATAATCTGTTTCCAATAAAAGAAAAAAAGCCAGAGAGGGAGTAGAGTTTCATAAGTAATGCTAGTACCATATTTTGGATGTGCAAACTCCCTCTAAACTTAATTCCCCTCATCTCCTCTCTCCTAACTCTCCTCTCATGTCCCTTCTTCTCTCCTCCCCTCCCCTCCCTCTCCTTCCTTCACTTCTTCTTGATCTCAATCTCTATTGCTCTCTGTCTGTCTCTGTCTCTCTCTCTTGGTTGTCCACTGACCTATTAGCACAAGTTAAAACTGTATGACAAATAAGCACCAAGCAACTTCCTGTCTCCGCCTTCCAAGTGGAGGAATTGCAAACATTGCCACCACATCAGAACTTTTAGGGGGCTCTGGGGAGTGTAACTGTGGTTCGTGTGCTTTGTGGAAAGAAATTTGCTGACTGAACCACCTCCTCATTTCTCCTAATTTGTCTTCTTTTTCTTTTTAAGATTCATATTATTTTAATTATAAGTATGTATCTATAGGTATATTTTTAGATTAGATATACATCAGCTTCCCTGGAACATATGTTACAGGTGGTTTTATGCTCCCCAGAATAGGTACTGAGAACTGAACTTGGTTTACTTTTACTGCTGTTATAAGACATTATAACAAAGGTTATTTTTAGAGGAAAGCATTTAACTTGGGGCTGATCGTTTTTGAGGGTGAGTTCATTACCATTATGGAGTGGAGCATTATAGTAGGTTGGCAGGCAAGGTACTGGACCATTAAGTAAGAGAGGTTGGTCCACAAGCACAAGGCTAATTGGGTATTCTACAGACTTTTAAAATTTCAAAGCCCACTCCAGTGACATAATATCTTTCAATAAGGCCTCACCCCCTAATCCTTCCCAAGCAGTTTCACTAGTTGTGGACAAAGTATTCAAATATTCAAGCCTGTGGGAGCCATTCTAATTCAAACCATCACAGGGATGTTAGCAGCAAAGGACAAGCTATCTCAAGTGTCTGCCATCATAACTCCCCTCTCATGGTAAACCATCTTCTTTCTGTTGCACTAGTGCGTTTGCCAATTGACCCTTCCTCCTGCAAGTCATTTCTTGTCAAGTATTTGGTCACAGAAACAAGAAAAGAAACAAATAACCCACTGTATTCTGCAGTCAGAGATAGAGATTGCTGAGGAAGAACACAAGTGTTACTGTTGTCTGGGTCGAGGCAATGCTAAGGTAAACAGGGAAGTTGGAAGAAAAAGGAGGTGGCTCGGTGTAGAGAGGGTGCTATTATTGGGCTGGTAGAGTTTGGAAAGTCTCATTCTATGATTCTATCATGAATTTTGCCTTCCTCCAGATCTTCCTTGTATATCAGCTCTTACCAATGTTTCCCCTGTGTAATGTGCTTTTAAATACACTATCTGATCTCAGGAAGCTGATAGAGGAGCCATACTCATATATATCATGGTGCTCATTCATGCCTTTGGTCCTTAATTAATACATAGGATTGATATCTTGCCTATCACCTGGTGCTTTGTGAAGTACCTTGGAAACATTGCAGGAATGACTGAGGATAGTGAAATACAAGCCACTGTTGGCTCTGAGGAAAACACTTATGTCAGGAACACTGAGGGAGCAATGTGACTTGTGAAGAAGTTTGATACTGGGATAGGAAAGATGGGTGACTTGGAGCCTAGTACAGTGTATAGACTTAGGAGTGTGTGGTTTTTAGAGTGTGGTGGTCACAACTTTGCACCTGCTTTACCACAGAGCTCTTCTGCAGTGAGTCACTAAGCCCTGGTGCCTCTACGGGCCACTGAACAGACGAATTCAGGCATGTGCAATGGTAATCTATTGTCCAGTGTGACAAGAGGCTATATCTAATCATCCTCCTTCCAGGGAGGCTCAGACAGAGGAAATAACTCTAAATAAGTTTGCTTCTGCAAGATTTATCTTCTACTCTTTGAAACACAGTAATAATTATGGAGTGGGAATTCCTGCCTGGCCAATTTCATATCAATTCTGTGTCACTAAAGAACATTTTCTACAATATAGTAATAAGGAACGATTCAAAGCAAGTTATTCTAAATTCTATACCACTCTGTACTATACTTTTTTTTATTAAAAAAAAGTTATGTTGAAGACTGAAACCAGGGTAACTGCTAGGCCAGTGCTTGGCCATAACTTAGCTTTTCCTCTTCATTTATTAAACCAGGGCAGAACTGAAGCATACCTTTCCAATCCCACATTAGATTTTTACAGTGACCTTCATAGAAATAAAATGTGTATGCCATGAAATTGTCAGTTAGAAATAATATAAGGCATAAACTACTGGTCCAAGTCAGATTGCACTAAAAATGAAAAAATGGCCTTATTTTTAATGCTCTATTTGAGATATTTAAATATGTTCTTTTTTGAATATTTTGAATATATCATAAAATAAAGCTTTTACTTCTTGATAGCAAAATTGCATAGACTAATTATTTTCTTTTTCTTTATGATTATGTAGAGAAATGTTTTACTACTTGAGCTCATCAAAAACTTTATTAACTCTGGGGGTGGGGTGGAGTGGTGGTGGTGGTTGTAAAGTACATGACTTACAAGAATGAAGACCCAACTTTGATCCTTATTACCCCTGTAAAAATGCTGGGCATAGTAACGTATCCTTTTGATCCCAGTCTAATTATGGAGATAAGTGGAAGTGTCCTGGGATTTACTGCCCAGCCAGTCTAGTTAACTGGTAACCTCAAGGCCAATGAAAGACTTTGTCTCAATGGAGGTGGACTGTAGAGGTAAATTGTTGAAGGTCCACTCTATGCTTCCAGTGGGTGTGTATGTGCGGCTCTGCACCCGCTCAAGACCTCTGCTGTCTTATTACAGCAATAGTAGCCCCATCTAAGACATAAAGTTACATGCTATTGTAATGCACAGCTTCACTTGGAGAAAAGCAACCATGGAATCTTTTTCAACAGATGTGTTCTGAAGAGTGAAAGGAGGGATGCCAGTTGCCTGACTTCCATGAGAATGTATAGGATGAGAAGTAAGTTTTTAAGAAACCAATCAAAAGTGACGTTTAAGATGGAACACACCCCCAAAAAACTGGGGAGAGGTACGAGGTGCTTGCAGTGTGAGACAAGGTAGGATTGTGGAGTAGCTGGAGATCTGTGCACTGCTTCTGGAAGGATCTTGGACTCACAGATACTTTTAGTATCTCTCTGTGTGATGTATGTATGGTTTTACACCTGATTGTACTTATTATGCGAAGGGTTAGAAATATTTTGAAGCATTGCCAAAGACGGTCAAGGATAAATACATTCTAGTCACCAAATCCCCTTTGGCTATTACTTCATTCAGGGGCTGGGCTGTGTATGCTTGGAATGTTTTCACTCAGATGTAACTTATCTCCGTAGCTTGTCCCCTCCCTTCCTTAGTTCTCAGTGACACCTGTGACTCCACTGCTTTCAATTTCACTTATCTCTCTTCCACCTTGTGAGTCTACCATATTTATTGCCAACAAAGCTATGATCTTCAGTTCTTATTTTATTTTCTGTCATCTGGCAATGCACACCTCAGAAAAACATGAAATGAAAATTTTCTTTGTTATGTTTTGTTTTTATCTCCAAATTGCATGGTAGCACATAGTTCACTATGTGAGTTCAATATATCTCCGGCATATGCTGACTGTGCAGGATCTTTCCTGCCAACGGGTTCCCTAGATATAACATGATCAATGCTCAAGAGCACACGGGCAGCTATGCAAGCTTGAGTGCTGGATCTCTTTGTACCTGTTTCCTTATCTGTGAAATAGGGAAAGTCTACAGTACATAGATTAATAAAAACACTGACTTCTGTTTATGTTCTGTGGCATATGGTAATTTTTATTTGAGTATGTGCTCATCTGGCTTCCTTTTATAGCATGAGTTTGGTTTTGCCTCCCCTAAAACATCTATTGGCAGACATTAGGCATGTATTTCTTAGATTCAAAAAGTCTTCTTCCAGGTTGGGTGGTACTATGACAGTTTTGTCAGTTTCTTCCCTTTAAGGCTTGTCTAGAATTCCCAGACATTTTGGCATCCTCCAATCACTCATAGTTTCTGTTGTCTTGAGAGAAGATCTCATGTAGCCCAGGCTGATCTCACTCACTATGTAGCCAAAGATGATCTTGAGCTCCTTAATTGTGTGTGTGTGTGTGTGTGTGTGTGTGTGTGTGTGTGTGTGTGTATGTGTGTGTGTGTTTGTGTGCATCCACACACATGTGTGTTAGTTTGTGTGTGTGTGTCTGCATGTATGCATGTGTGCATGTGTACATGTGTAGACCAGTGGATAGTTCTGTGTATTGTTTCTTAGGTGTTCTACCCCTGTTTTTAAGATGGGGTGTCTTAGTAGAACCTGGGGCTCAAAGAATAGGAAGGAGGCTGACAGCAAGCTCCTGGGGTGGTCCTGTCTCTTCCTCAGTAGTGGTGGGATTTTACTTACACCTAACAAATGTGGATTTTTGCATAGATACTGGGGATTGAATTCAGCTCCTCATGCTTGTGAAGTAAGTATGTTATAGACCTGACATATCATCATTCTCCAACCCTGAACTTCTGATTCATCTTCCAAGAAATAAGGATGGAGCCATGCACCACAGAACCCAGTATATATGGTACTGGTTATGCAACCCAAGGCGTCCTGCATACTAGGCAAACACTCTAGAACCCCACCCCCAGTCATCTGGTCAACATTTACAGGTGGACTTCTTAAATTTTGTCTTCCTTGGTCTATGCTTTATGTTCACCGTTCTGGGAAAAGAGTTTGTCCTTAGTCACTTTGCTACAGGAAGCCTAGCATTCCCACCTCAAAGACAAAGCATATTCTGTTTTTCAGTGTACCACATGGAATTGTATCATCTGAGTTTCACTGTTCTGCAATAGCTAGTCCCTACTGTAGTCTCTTCTGCCCCAGACATGAAATGCAGTTTTTAATGTATGATGCAATAATTGAAAGGGGGGTAAATTTTTTTAAATGATTTTAATTGATATTCTGTACATAAACATACCTGTTCCCTCCCTTCCTCCTCCTCCTTTATCTATGGCTCTGGCCTCCTAATTTTTTTTTGCTTTGTTTTCTATAGAACTAAATGGAAAATGGAACTCTTGTAATTTCATTTATATATTAGAACTAATTTTTTAAACGATGCTTAGTATTTCTGTGTTCAGTGGCTTTTGAATGTGCATTAGAACTTGGTGTTTATGTTCCAGGCTTTTGATCTCTAGCGGAACAGGTCAACGAGGGCTTAATTTTTAGTAAAGGCTTTCCTGGTTCAGAAGGCTGGCACAGCCATCTCTACGACCCTGTAGTTGGGAGCATGGGATACTACAGTTATGTGCTTAGAAAAGAGATGACCCTTGCTGAGGGTTGCAGAGACTCACTTTGGGTGCATAGAAAAAATGAAGTAAATATTAATCAAACCAGTATTATTTTTGGATAGAAGACCCTCCATCTTTTTTTTTCTCCTTGTGATGCATTCCTGGACTTAGCAACTGAAAGCAAAAACATGAAAAACAAGCTTTCTTCTTTCTTCCAAACTGTGTTCCCCACATGGCTGACAGTAGGTTAAAAATACTTGGATGGTAGGAAAAGTGAGAAATGAGATGACTCAGTCCCTCCACAAAAAGACTCTGCCAAGGCTGGTCAGGCCCAGCAGCACCAGACACCATGTCCTGCTAGGATACATTCAAGATGTGAGAAGCTGGCCTGCCTGTGACTAGATAGAAAAAGATTTAGGAAGGTGACAAAAATGTCAGGGTGACAATTAAAGAAACAAAATTCAACTCTTACTCCTCATTAAAAACAGCAGAGAGAACCTGTAGCCCCTTGTGAGTTCTTGGTAGGAGCCCGACTCTTTTGAGCTTGGGACTTGTGTTCTTCTGCAGGCCACATGCTGAGCACCCTGCTCTGGTTCGGGCTATCAGTCTATCAGGATGCTAATTGGGCTTTTGACTCCCTTTCAACAATCCTTATGCATCTTATGCATCGTTCTTGGCTGTTAGACAAGAATGTGGACTTCCCTAACTGTGCTGAATGGTAGCTTTGTCATTTAACTTCTAACTCGTTTTAATGCTCATTTCTACTAGTCCATCTTCCTTTCTTTCCCTTTCTCCCTTGCCTATTCTCTCATTTTCTTTCTTCCTCTCTTCCCTCCTCTCTCCCTCCCCCTCTTCTTCTATTTCTCTTCCTTTTTTCATCCCTCTCATTCTTCTTTCTATCTTTCTTTTTCCCAACAGCAGGTTGTTAAGAAATTTTTTTTAAAAAACTTTAAATTTATAGTTTTAGAAAATACTGAAAAAAGGGAAGATAGTTTGGGCAGCTCCCATGTGCTCTTCAGTCACTTTTCCTCGTCAATGGTATCATGCATTAGTAAGGATCACACATTAGTAAGTCATTTGTTGCAATATGTGAACAATATTAAGTTTTAAGTAAAGTAAGATAGCATGGAATTAGTTGATCATAAGAAATGTTCCGTGGCTTTGTGTTAAACTCTGGTTTCTGCAGGCAGCCTGTGTTATACTTCAACAGTTTCCTGACATGGGGTGTAGCCTTTCCAGATTATTGTGACTGCTCTGTGACATGGTGCTTGAGTGCTTCTTGCCACTATAAAGACTTTGTCCTTCAGAGTAAAATCTTCCTGCTGTAGCAATAGAAGAAGCCCTCAGTAGCATACTTCTTAGCTTCTGTCATGCCAACATTCCCACCATGTCTTAGTAACTTAGGGTCCCTATTGCTGTGATGAAACAACATGGCCAAAGCCACTTGCGGAGGAAAGAGTTTATATGGCTCATGTTTTCACATCACTGTTCATCATTGAAGAAAATCAGAACAGGAACTCCAACAGGAACTTGGAGGCAGGAGCTGATATAAATGCCATGGAAGTATGCTGTTTACTGCCTTGCTCCTCTTGGCTTGCTTAGCTGGCTTTCATATAGAATCCAGGGCTCCACTTTCAATAAAAGGGGTTCTCCCACATCAGTCACTAAATAAGAAAGTGCCCTACAGGGTTGCCTACAGGCCAATCTCCTAAATATTTTCATTTCTCCCCCTCTTGGGTGACTATACCCTATATCAGGTTGACATAAAACTAGCCACCATACCCCCACAAGGCATCATTTTTATTCACTGTCTGAAATTCATCTTAATTGCCTTGGTAGACCAGTATTTATTTTCTCTTTCAAAATCCCAGTTATGGTTCCATATTATATTTGGTATCTATGTTTCTGTGGAATGCCAGAAAGGTCTAACCTTTAACCAACTGGCAGACCACATGTGCTTTATAATAACTAAGTTGGACCTAATAAATTTGAAAATTACAGTGTCATGTTCAATGTCAAAGGGACAGATGACCCCATGTAGAGACTTTTCTTGCCTGAGAGTTTCCCAGACGTCAGTATTTTACATTTTTTTTTTTTTTTGGTTCTTTTTTTTGGAGCTGGGGACCGAACCCAGGGCCTTGTGCTTCCTAGGTAAGCGCTCTACCACTGAGCTAAATCCCCAGCCCCCAGTATTTTAAAACTATATTGACAACCCGAGTGAGTACTGACTGGTGCTTTGAGATTGTTCTTCAACTGTTAAATATCTGGTGTTTCTTATGACTGTGCTCCAGCAATGGACTTTGAAAGACTATGAAGTGCTCTGTCTAGAGCATTATATTGGAGATGTTTCTCACTGTTGTTTTTCTTCATAGCCTAATGGGAGGGTTGCCCTTCCCTCCTGAGTGCACAGTACCCTCTGGAAATACATTACTATGCACAGCAGACTTAAAGAATAGATAATTAAACCCTGCCTCCTAGAAGGTGACAGGCCAACATAAATAATTTGGAATTTTTCTGCACAGCACATTTATCTATTTTCTATTTCTTTACCCAATGTAATCATATAAAGGTATCAGTTTGGGGGCAGATGATATATCTCCAGTTGGTAGAGGGTTTGCCTGTCACGGTTGAGGCCCAGGGTTTGATCCCCAGCATTACACAACTGTGTGTCATGACACACACATCAGACATCCTAGCACTCAGGAGATAGGGACAGACAGATCAGTAATTTAGGGCCACCCTCAGCTATGCAAAGAGTTTGAAATTTCCTCTCTCAAAAAATGTAAAAAATATCAGTGTGTATGCATGATTATTAATTTTATAATTTAGATAAAATAATCTAATATTTATTTTGTTATTCAATGGGAGGACAGTTTATTTTAAAAAGCCGCTGTCTTTAACATACAATTTTTCTCCTTTAAATTCCCTTTTCAAAAAGATTATACTCAAGAGTGTTTTGTCTGTATGTATGTCTATGTACAACTTATGTGACTTGTGCCTATGGAGGCCAGAAGGGACCATCAGATTCCTTGAAGCTGAAGTTACAGATGGTTGTGAGCCTTCCCTCTGTGTCCTGGGAACTGAACCTGGTTTCTCTGCAATGGTAGCAAGTTATGTTAACCACTGAACCATTTCTTTAGCTCTGATGAACTCTTCCCTACATTCTTGATGACTGTAGACTGATGTACTGTCTGGATATTCACACACACACACACACACACGGTCAACTCAAGATACCAGCTATTCTCAATCAAGAAAATAATGAATAGAAACAAAAGGCATTGTAAAAATCAACAGTGAATTCGTCTTTTCCTTTACAATGGTTTATTCTAATTTGAACTTGCTTACTTTTATCCTTACCTTCCCAAATGCTGGGATTATAGGTATGTACCACAGTGCCTATTTTTTTTTTTCCTCTCTTGGAATTGAATCCAGGGCCTGGTACATGCTAGGTACTCTATCAGCTGAGCTATATCCGCACCCTTCCCAATTTGAACTTCCAAGACGAAAAAGATATGATATTATATTTTTCAAAATACAACAAAAATGTATTTCCAGAAGGTTTTTTTAAAGAGTCAAACAATGTCTCAAGACTGTGAATCGGGCACTTATTGTGAATGTTTCTTTATATTTTTCTAAGTTCCTCCAGAACTGTTACTGTACATGTGACCCCAGAGATTGAAGGCCATACCACATCTAATCAGTTGTCTTGTTGTGCCAGAGGGAGAAGAGATTGGTTGTACTCTGACTAAAATGCTCCATCTGTTACAGTGGCCTTCACAGTCTAGTCTCTGTCAACTCACCTGCCACACACACCATTCCAGTTATTAGAAAAGAAGTTTAGAAAATCAGCAGTTACTCCCTAGACAGATATCTTTTAAAGAGCTGTTCCTAACCCTTCTCTCCCTGAGGAGCTGTTGGCAGTTAAGGACTCTGAGGGGAGAGAGGCCATTTTCTCCAGTGCTGCAGCCACGGGTTAGATGCCTATGCTCCAGTAAATAACTTCCCATCCATACACTTGCAAAAAAATCCTGATTAAACTCAGTGGGTCACACACAAAAAGGATGTTAACTGGAGTGAATCTGATCAAAATATACTATATGCATCAGGAAATCATCAAAGAAAATCAATGTCGTTCACCGGGCTAACCTGAATCCAGTGCTCTTTCTCACCAGTGCCTGCTTTGTTGATGAACTGATGCTAGGACCCTTTCTAGGTCCTCATCATCCCCAACCCATCCCCTGCTGTCTTGTGTCTTGTCTGCACCCTTACAGAGTGAAGCTAGGAGGTGGTTCTTTGTGAATCACTTTTCTGTGTCCTCCTGTCTGTCCTCTGGTGAGTTTCCTTGCTGGTGTGTGACCTACTGACCTACTGCTTGCAGATCACTGTCCTTGAACACTCCAGGGTATCCTGGAAGAATGAGGCTCTGGCTTAGAACAAGGTGAGCTGACAGGTTGCTGACTATTTTTGAATTCATGGCTTATTTTCTAAAAGATTAGACTAACAAGGTCTGGATGGAATTTCATTGTGCTGTGTAGATATGGAGTGTCATCTGCCCACTGAAGTCCAGTGTTAGTGGGAAGCATCACACTACTCAAGAAGATGAGGATATAGAAGGCCACAGAAGGAAAGGACCAGTGGGAATTGGGATGAGGAGAGCTGTCCGTGCTCCGGAGGACATGCCTGTAATAGAGCTCCATCCTTGAGCTCTGCATCACAGAAGGCTTTAAATTTGGGTCAGAAAATCTTTAGCTCTGTTCTTGGCTTTCCTTACCTCTTTCTAGAGATAAATTCTCCAGACCTCTGCCCTCACATTTGTAACCAAATATTGGACCAAAACGCTCTTAATTGTAAAGTTCCGTGATAGGTAAGTTTTTGGAAAAATCCACAAAAGTGACTCATTAGCTAATATAGAACTGAATTATGTGACCACAAAGAGAATCCTTTTGTTTGTGTTTCTGAGACAGCTTCCATTATGAACCCCTAGCTGGAACTCACTATATAGATCTCAAGTGAACTGCAACTTTCCTTCCTTCTGCCTCCCACGCTCTGGGATTAGCAGGCATGATCACTCATGCCTGGGCAAAAATAAATTTCAAACTCTCTCTCTCTCTCTCTTTTTTTAAACCAAAGATAAAAACAAACTGACAGCACAGCATGGATTTAGACACATCCTTCCCACTCAGGTGTGTTGAGGCTCTAGCACTGGGCACACAGATAGATGTAAATTGGACAGGCATTTCCCTGGAGCACGCAAGGACTTTGGACAGACAACCTTCCCCTGCTCCCTCCCTCCATCCCCACTGTTCCTTGTCAGGATATGAAAGTTAGACTGGGACCACACCCTCAAAGGCTGCTTCCTACACCCAGTACTCCCTAAACTAAGAGCCCTTCCACCCTCAATCTTGTCAGATCTTTGGACAATTAATTAGTACCTAACCCATTGGACCTGAAACTCAGAAGGTGCTTTCTTCAGACAAAAAAGCAGAGTTCTAAAAAACTGCACACACATGAGTTTTCCTTGTACCTCTTAGGGAAATGACCCTGTGTACCTTTCTATAAGGATGAGGCTGCCACTGCCCCACTGTGCTGGAAGCTCATAGTGTTGGCTGCTCAATCCTTCAGAAACTCGGCACTGCTACCCCCAGCTGCCTTGGCAACAAATAGGAAAGAGGTTCTCAGAACAGTCCACAGCCAAGAAGGGCTCTCTGGGAGATGCTCTTCTGACAGAACCAGGCTGTTAACACAGAGTCTATTTTCTTCATGCTTAAAATACATCACTGTGTGTGTGAGCTGCCTCGGGGTTTGGGTGACAAGGACTCCTATTTTTGTCACACTGCCCTGGTTTTACTGCTCTCCCACCACCCAGTGTCCTGAGAAGTCCTTCTGAGTGACAAAATGTCCCCTTTAATAAATCAAACCATCCAGGCGGGGATCACACCACTTGAAATAAGACCCTGTGGAATGTGGGAAAGCCAAGTTGTTGCTAGCACTGCAGCCGCTCCTGAGCTGGCATCTCCAGCACACATGCTTTGATTTAATTGGCCTAATGAGTCTGGGCTGGATGTGACCACATGATCAATCAGGTTCGAGTTATGAGATGTTGAAAAATGGGATTACAGCAGAGAAAAGGCTTTTGGCAAATTGACTACAGCCAGGAGGCTGAGAAGGCTTGATTTAACAATTGAATAGTTTTTCCTTTATTTTTGTCCTATCCCTTGCATGCTGATAAATCACAACAAAACAGAGGTGGGTGCCTTACTTGTATTCATTATTCATCTTACAAGTCCCTGCTCTGTTTTGATCTAAAAATGCTTTTTTCCCCAAACATAATAGGTTTGTGTGCCTTGTGTGACACTAAAAAACAACAAAACAAAACAACCACCACCACAACACCTAAAACAATGAAGGTTTGCTGTCTAGAACAATAAAATGCCCTTGTTAGAATCTTGTTTTCCTTGTAATAGACTGGGGAAAGGAGTTAAATGTATTTTGGATATATGTATACATACATAAAAGTGTGAGTTTGGACACTTACTGCAAGTTTAATTACTTATCAACCCTAGCTATTTCATTACTGTTTTTGTAATGAGGCCCGTGATGGGCTAGCAAGATTCTGGAATATGGCTCCCCTCCCCCATGCTTTTCTGTGGCTGCTCAAGGGAGGAAGGCCTTGAGTCATTCCAGGACACCAACAGAGACTCCTTGAGCAGAGATTATTCCACTCTGGGAGACTAAGGGAACTTAGCAAGCATGGTTGGTTTTCTGCTTGACTTGCTAGGGTTCAGGTAAAGACGGATACCAGTAACATATGACATTCTGCTGGTCATCTCTTAAAATCCCTACGGTGACTTTTTTTACTTGTAATTTAATTGATCTTTGTTCAAACTTGTAAGGTTGATACAAATTTACTCCTCAACTTTGGGAACTGGCTACCTTCTTACTGTTTAAATACATAAAGTTTGTTCCTTCCTTTCCTTTGTAAGGTGGGTAAGAGGTTTTATTTTATTTTAGTTCTTGCCCTGGAACTTTCTTTTGACATTACTGGAAATAGAGAATCTTAAGTTTCTAGAATATTCTGAGCAAAAAGGCGCTCCACTGCTGAAAGGACACTTTCATATGCTACACTACACTGTTTATGTACATCTTGGCTCAGAGAAGTTCTTAATCACTCTGCTGTCAAAGAGCATATGTTTTAGATCTAAGCTCCACCCCCTCATTTGCAGGTTTTCATGAATGAGATGGTAACCTAAGACCACTGCATAAGTCATGATGCAATGTGTCTGGCAGAGCTGTTGATGTCCTAAAGAGATACGCATGTCTCTCGATGACTATCAGACTGCTGGAACAGGTACCCTAAGAAACTGAAATTTCCCACGGTCGGAGAAGGAAACGTGCCAGCCAGAGTGGGAACTTAGCTCCCCGAAAGGATGAGACCCTCACAACCAGGCTGAGACCACACCTTGACAGGACAGAAGACTGCCTATCTATAGCCCTTTGTCTCAATGTTAGTCTCACTTCAGGGTGATGAGAGGGAGTGTCACTGGATTTCTTTGTCCTTCTTTCCCAATGGGCCAGGTCAGATAAACCTGTTTGCTTTAACATTATCAATGTTATTGTTATTAATTTTTTGTCTCTTTTAATTGCTTATTGAAGATGGACAGTTGAACTGGATTTCTTGGAGACTGTGATCTTGAAGTCCGGTAATGATGACTTCTGAGAAACTTCAAGGTTTTTCTTATGCAAACTGTCCATCTTCTTTAGACTGAGTCAAACCCTAGACATCTGATTTACAAATCCTTGCTTTTCCTGTGGCATACAGCTGGAGAAAGTGTCTCCCATTCCTCCTCAGTAAAGCTCTGAACATGCTAGATTCATTTTTCTGTTTCCTATTATGTCCTATCACTATTATGTTGGCATCACTTTTGTTTTTTAAACTTTTACATTTAATTGTGTGTGTGTGTGTGTGTGTGTGTGTGTGTGTGTGTGTGTGTGTGTGTGTGTGAACATGCCATGGTGCACATGTAAGGTCAGAGAACAGCATATGGAAGTTGGTTCTCTTCTACCGTGTGAGTGCCTGGAATTGAATTAGGTCATCAGGTTTGGCTTCAAGGACTCTTCATTGAACCATCTCAATTGATTCTATTATTTCTTCTTATTCTCCTCCTCCTTTTCACTCTCTTCACGTTCTCTTCAACTATTGAGTAAGTTACGAGACTTTTATTTTTAATTTCTTGAGATGGCATTTTGTAGTTCAAATTGGCCTCAAGTTTTCTGCTCAGCCCATGGTGGCTTTGAATTTCTGTACCTCTCAAATGCTGGGATCGCATGGGTACAACCGTGTTCAGCTTTATGAACTTTTAAAATAGGTTTAGGGTCAGAGAAGCGGGAATAAACTTTGACATCTATAATTGTATTCTTTCCTCCCTCTCTCAATTCCCTCTTTCCATTTTTTTAAAAACTCTTCCTTTTATTCCTAAAAGCACTAAGCAGTCTTTTCCACATCTTCTTATTTGTGTACAGGTTCAAAGTTCCTCTAAAGGGCAGCTGTCCTCTATATAAAATACTCAAAGCAGGGAGGATTAGTTGTGGCTGACCATTACAGAGGAGCAGTCCATCTTGGAGGGGAAAGCATTGATGGGGAAGTGACTTAGTTCATGGGGCAAGTCAGCAAGCAGGATGAGGTCTTGATGCCCATGCCCAGCTGGCTTACTCCTTTTTCTCTTTGTATTCATTCCACAATTCAATCCCATGGAATGACATCACCAACATTCAGTATGGGATCCCCTCTTCAGTTAATTATCTCTGGAAATGCCCTCGCAGCTGTGCTTACCAGAGTGCCATCCATATGACCCTAAGTCCAGTCAAGGTGAAAATGAAGACTAACTTTCAGTAGGCTCTGTGGTTCATATGGAATGTAAGTACCTCAGTTGGCCTACTTCCAGAAAGCCTTATTTCACTTTAGGGCTGGCCGAAATAATTGTTTTCTTCTAGCCTATTGTGTACACCCAGCATACTTTCAGCATATATTTAAAACACAAGTGTTGTAGTACTCCCACATCCCACTGTACATGGAGTCAAAGGCAAGGAAGTATTAGAACAAAGTCCTTTTCAGTGGTGAAAATTTCAACATTGTAAGAAATGGTAGGAGGCTCTTTACTCTCCATTGAGTGTGGTCTACGTGTGAGTGCCTCTAATCTAGCCTTATCATGTCATGTGATTTTATTTATGCACTTAGTAATTTAGATTCTTCTTGAACAATCACAATGATGGCATGGTCAAGACATTTAGAACAATACAGAGATAGCTCAGATAGGACTGTGTCCACCTAACTTTTGTTTCAGCAGACTGCTTTTCTAAGGACTCAGATGATACAAGGAGAGACTCTCAGATGAGCCTCCCTCTTGGGAGGTTCCCTTGCACTAAGAAGTCCATCTGGGGAGCAGGATGCAACTTTAAGAAAAATAGATATCATCCATGTTTACCCATAGTTCCACCTTAGCCTATGCAGCTAAAAGGTGTCTCACATATAGAGTATCTCCTGTGTGCAGGAAAACTTGTTAGTATCACCGAGTCAGGAAGATTGTATGCTTATTAGACTTTATCTACAAGCTTCTACATTGCCTACGACGCCAAGGGCACTGGGGTCTACAGAAGACTTAGCACTTAATCCGATCCTACCTGTTCCTGCTCCACCCTGAGCTTCTAAGTTGTTCTCAAGGCAAAATATCCCTTTGCATTATTGCAATGATTTTAGCCAATGGACAGAGTTCATATTGTCTGTACTCTGAGTTCTAACACTAGCAAAGTACCTTTTGCGTTCCTTTGTGGAATAAATTAATAAATATAGAGGTCTGAGAAAAGGGGCAGAATGATGCTGAAATGAATCCTCTTCATTTTTTAACTCTGTCCTTCTGTTCTCAGCCGTAAATAAACTTGGGCCTTGGAAGATACACAGATATAGCAAAGATGGATGAGTAACAAGGGAAATACTCCCTCCAACTCAGATTCTGTGTTAGGCTCTGTGAATCACAAAGCAGTGAGCTAAGTACTACTTGATGCTCTTCAACTGTGTCTGACAAGCTAAGACATGAACAAGGATGGGAAGATCACTCTTTTTGTAAAATGTTTGCCTAGCAATTGTGAGTGCCTAAGCTTAATCCCTAGAACCCACATTTTTAAAAGAGCAGATGTGGTAATGCAAACTTGTAATTCCATTGCTGGGGAGGAAGAGACACATTGCTGGGGCCTGTTGGACAACTGGACTAGGTTTTTGGCGACCTCCAGGTTCAATGAAAGATCCTAACTTAAAAGTGGGGATGATGACTTCTCAAGAATGATACCTGAGGTTGTTCTGTGTGTTCCACATGCCTGTACACACATATGAATAAACAACTATGCATATAAGAATATACATATATAAGCATAGCCAGAAAGTTATGGATAAAAATATAATATAGGAATAGAAAGTGTTTCAAGGTCCTAAGGAGGGAAGTTTGATTAATTGTACACACATATACCTTGAGGATGAAAATACTTTAAAATATTATTGTTGTTGTTGTATGAGTACATGATGTATGTATGTAAAATGGGGTGGGGAGACTGCTTATGTGACAGAATGCATGTGGAGGTCAAAGGAAAACTTGGTAGAGCTGGTCACGCTTTCTCTCATGTTATGGCTTCCAGGGATTGAACTCATGTCATGCCGGTTGTACCCTTTTCTTCTGAGCCTTTGTGCTGGCTTGTTTTTGAGTGAACACTACTTTACTTATGGGAATGGGTTTAGGTGAAGTTCCAGGATGTAGGGTGTTTGGTAGAGGCACCTGTGTTCTAGGCTTGAACACCACTGAGCTGTCTGCCAGGAGACAATCCAGAGGACCAGGGTAGAGATGCCAAGCCAGCACTCTTCCTTTCTGTCATCTGTTCCTGGGGCCAGTACTCTTTCACGTGCCTGGATGACATCTTAAATGAAGAGCCCAGAGAGAACAAAAGCTTGTGCCCTGCATTATGTTATGTCCTTCTTTCTCCATCTTCTTTGTAACCTTAAAAGAGTTTATTTCATTCCATCATTGAGAAATATGTACTTTGTGTTGTCTCTTTGTGTATTTTCATTTTGATTCCAGTTGTTTAACTCTGACCTCTTCTTTGCATAATGCCCATCCATTTCAAACTTGCATAGATGATATGCCTTCTCTGGTTTATATAAATCCCTTCTATTTATTTATTTATTTATTTATTTATTTATTTATTTATTTATTTATTTTGTGTGTGTGTGTATGTGTGTGTGTGTTTTGGAATTCAGTTCTCTGTTTATACATGTGGGTTTCAGGGAACAAACTCAGGCTGTCAGGTTGCCCACCCCCAATTTCCATACATATCACAAACCAGTTTATTGCTTGCAGTTTCTCACTTTACACCAGATCAGAGAAATATGGCTACAATACACTTTATTACAACTATATACGACAGGGGTCATTCTCAATGAGAACATCAGGGTCAGACACAGTGGGAGAGTCATATGTGTCTTAGAGACAGAAGAAAGACATTTTGGAATCTGCTCTTCTCTTCCATAGTGGTCAGTGTCATAACTTGGAAAGGGTGAGTGCCTTCCACTGCAATATAATTTGGTCAAAATATGGCAGGTGAATTCTCAGGAGAGCAGATGAACTACTGTTCTCTGGAGTCACAATGACTACAAAGAAGCTGCTCATTTGTCTCTACAGTTCATTTGGAGGAGAGAGAAAAACCACAGGATGGGCTGAGACCCAACTTCATGGAAAGACATGGATTCTGTACGCTTCCACTGTAATCGTGTGTATCACCTTCTGCTCATTTTTTTTCCAGGGTCAATGTTCAAAGTGACATTTGGGAGACAGGCCTGACTTCTTCCTTGCTCTCAACAAATCTGGAATCTTTTGCTCACAGGCCCATAGCAAATGCTGGCATGGCTTTTAGCAAATGCGAGCCAAATTTCAGTCTCATTATAAAATATAAAGTCAGAGTTGGCTTTCAGTTCTGCACTCACATTTCACACAAAACTAATTTGCAGTGCTTCCAGATGGGTTCAGAGTCGATGGCACGCCGCCTGCTACTCTAAAATTCATGAGGCGGAGAGCACGGGGATGAGAGAGGAAATAGAGTTTGTACCCTGTGTGGGAAAATGTGGAGGTTTTAGGATCTAGGCAAAGAAAGAGTCAGATTTTTTAAAAATGACACCAGAAACAGCTTCAGTATGACTAAGGCAAAATGGCGGAGACCCAGCTTCTTGTTGACTGATCAGTACCACTCGGTGAGCATGATGTATATTCTGTTGTTCAGTCGTTCCCATGATGTAAGGGGTAGGAATTATTTTATTCTTTTTATTAGGATAATTATTCATATACCCCTAGGTTCTGGAAATCACATCTTTGTTATAAATCAGGTGTGTGTGTGTGTGTGTGTGTGTGTGTGTGTGTGTGTGTATGTGTGTGTATGTGTGTGTCTCTGTGTGTATGTGTGTGTGTATGTGTGTGTCTCTGTGTGTATGTGTGTGTGTATGTGTGTGTCTCTGTGTGTGTGTGTGTCTGTGTGTGTGTGTGTGTGTGTGTCTCTATGAGTTCATTAACTAAATGCTTCTTCATTGGCAAAGACTCAAACTTACCTTCCAGGGCCTGGGGAGATGGCTCAACTGGTCAAGTACTTACATTATAACCAGAAAACCAACCAAATCAAACCAAACAAAGTCAAACCAACCAACCAAACAAACAAACAAGCAAACAACAACAACAACAACAACAACAATAACGACAACAACAACAAAACCCCAAACTCTGAGTTTGATACCCAGAACCTACAGAAAAACAAATTTTTGCTGGGCATTATGGCAGTCAATTGGAACCCCAGGACTCATGATATAAAATGCACATGCAGAGGCTGAGGCAAGTGAATCCACAGTGTCTCATTGGTCAGCCAGGCAAGCTGTAGTCTGTGAGAGACCCTGTCAAAGGAAACATCCCTGATGCTTGAAGAATAATCCCCTATGCTGTCCTTTGGCCTCCAAATGCAAGTATGCACATCTGAATACCAACACCCACAGACACAGATACACACAAACCACACTCCGGTTAGAGAGACCCAACTTTATTATATCTCCAGTTCATGAATGGGAGTGAGGCAGACAGTGTGCATGCTGGTTTCATGAGCGGAATACGCTAGGGACAAGGGAGAAATGTTATCAAACCCACTTCATTTATGAAGCTGAAACATTGGATTCTCCTGGCTGTGTTTTCCAGGAGAAAAGGCCATCTTCCATTGTATATTAGTATGGACTCTGATTTCTTACAACAAATAGGTGGCCCCAGAAAGTGGGAAGTACTGCCCTTCCATCTGGCAGCTTGGTGTTCCTTTCTTCATTTTCTCAAGCACGTATATTAGTACTTTCCATGGCAGCTTCATTTTCCCTTACTGTTGATAATAGACCAGAATAAGACTGGAGATGTGGCGGAAATGGAGGAAACTACCTCTTTCCTGCCACTGTTCACTGGGCCTGGAGATGCATAAAGTCCCCTGAGTGCTGTCCAGGCACTGGCCACTATTAACTGCCTTTAATTTTGGGGGATGGGGTAAGCAATACAAAAAAATGTTTCCTTTTGCCTTTTTCTTTTAGTCTTCTGAAACAAAGTCTCTGAGGCTGGCCTTGACTTTCTCTACATAGTGAAGGATGATCTTGAACTCCTGATTCCTCCTGCCTCCAATTCCTGAGTGCTAGGTCTATAGGTGTGCACCACAATGCAGAGGTATATTAGATATATTATGACAATGTTCATTCATACATACATACATACATATATATATATACTACTGTAAGGTATTTTCTCAATTAGTCATCAGTGGGAGAGGCCCAGGCCATTGTTGGTAGGGTCACCCCATGTCTGGATTCTATCAGAGAGAAGGCTGAGCAAGTCATGAGAAATGAACCAGTAAGGATTATCCTTCCATGACTTCTGCTCCTGCCTACAGGCTCCTGCTCGGCCCTAGTTTCTGTCCTAACTTCCTTCAATAATAAACTACAATGTGGGAGCCAACTAAACCCTTTCCTCCCAACTTGCTTTTGGCCATTAAGTTTTATTATAACAATAGTAATAGGCCTAACTAAGACAACATACATCACTAATGTGTCACATGCAGAACAGAACAGAAGAATTAAGGCACAATAATGGATTTCTGACTTGGCTTTAAATGATATGAAAATTACCAATGTATATATATGGTATATAACCTAAATGTTGGGTACCTCAGGTCTGTAGATACCTTCCAGCTCTTACTCTCATCCTCTGCCATCTTGCTAAGCTGGCTGATCCCTAGCTTTTATTTTTCTATCTGTGAGATTTGACTGTTTGCAATACCTTCCCCTAGGCCGCAGTGTACTTGGAAAGAATCACAGACATGCTATTTTCATTGGATAAGATTGTTATATATCAAAAGACTACAATTAGATAGAAGCCTCTAGAAAATGGTGCTGCTTTCTCTGAAATACATAATTTTTATTTTTAAACTAGTATGTCTCTTGTGCAAAAACTTGAAGATAATAATATGTATGTTAAATGAAAAAACACACAAAACTGTATGTATAAATGCAGAGAAATATCATAATATCATGATTAATATTTTAATGTATATTCTGGCAGTATGTTATACATCAACATCAATTGATTATGTCTGAGATTTTATTTCATATACAGTATTTTACTAGATAAGTCATTAGCAGTGCACATGGACTCTTACTTCAGATCACTCCAGAGTTGGGACATTTGCATGTAGCACTTTGTACTACACTTTTCATTGTATACTCTGGAGAGTGATTTATATGTGAGGTCAAAGTGTAATAATTTTTTCCCTTAAGTTTTAAAAAGGTTTTACCTGTATAGAAGTATTTACACTTTCAAATTGTAATTCCTATCAGGAGTTGAGAAATTAAAATAATCTCAAATGAGATATGAAAACAAAATAGAGGATGTCAATATTAGCTTTCAAGACTGCTAACCCGAAGGCTGATTTTCAGAGCTGTTGCCCTATTACCTGGTAAATTGCTGCTTTTAGCAGGGGATGACAAGCTGGAAATTGCCATTTGGAAACCAAGACTCGCTCTGATGTGGTAACTTCCGTTTTAAAGGGCTCATGTATTCCAGGCTGATCTAGAGCTTACTATGTAGCTGAGGATGATTTTGAACGTCCTGCTTCCCTGTGTTTATCCGTAAGTGGAGATTACAGGTGTGTGCCATCATGCCTCCTTTTATGTGGCGCTGTGTATTGAGACCAGGGATTTGTGCTTGTAGGCACTCTACTGAATGAGGCATACCCTTGTAGCAGGGAAATAATAATAATAATAAAAAAGATTTTCCATTCCACGCTACTGCTGGCTATTCTCTGGCCCCACCAGTCTCACTGCCTCCATGGCTAGCCCCATGTAGAGAGCACCAATTTTACCCCTCTCCTGTTGCAGACTCTGCTTACATTTCCAGCCAGACTCTGGCCCAAAATGTCTCCACCTGACTTGCTAAGCTCCAGCACCATGAAACAACAGTGCATCTTGCAGTTAACTGTCACAAACCCCTAGTAAAATCAAAACTCTAGAGGCTTGCAATTTATCAGTCAGAAATATAGCAGTAAATTCTCATGCCACAAAACATCCACACAATAAACTCAGAGCCAATTGATATTGATATAAACTGCCCAGCTAGATAAGACAAATTGTCCTGTAATTATCCATCCCTTTTCAGATATTTATAGTTACCTGTGACTATTTAAAGCTGTATGGATCTGGGTTGTGTAGGTTGACATCATTATGCAGGTAAAGGCAGATGAGATAAAACGAGGCCTGTCATTGGAAGAGAAGGAATAGAAGTTTGAGGAGGGGAAGCAGAAAAAAAGGAGAGGGTAGGACATGGCGGCAGATGTTAAGATTCTTCTCTGCACGTAGATACAGGTTGTAATGAATATTTTTAAGAGATGGGTGTGTACAGGATTTTGTGCTGTCTAGATAGGCAAATTATATCTTATCAATTGGATCAGAGGTTATTGTGTGGTGTGTTCGTTCTTGTGGTGACTTAATTGAGTTCAAGAGAAGGCGTAGTGTTGGGACGTATCAAGCCCCCCACGGAACTGGAATGCCTGTTTGGTGTGGTAACAATCCGCCAAGGGAACTGTGAGTGAAAGCCAAGCAGCGTGGCAAGGTGCCCTGCTGGAATGGCTCATGGCCTGACTGGGTTAGAAAGTACCATGGAGACCAGCATGGAGCCGCTGAGATAAATTAACACTAATTCCTATGGCCCACCGGAGCTGGTGGTGAGCGAGAGAGGGACTGCCCAATACGCTTGGGAATCGTGCATATTTTACTGCAACAGGGTCATCCTTCTCTTCCTCTATCTTTCTTCATCTCTTCCTCTGTACTCTCTGTCCCAGCTCTAAAATTCTCAGCCTGCCTTTCTTTTTCACTGCCTAATCACAGGCCTTACCTTATCTTGTGCTGTCCTCACCTGCATATAGACAACAATCCACACACCGTCAGCTCCTCCCTGTTTTTACAAGGACACTTTTCTTTTTATCATTTTTTTAAACACTTATTTGTTTAATTTTATGGATACGTGTTTTACCTGTATGTATGTATGTTTACCACCTATATGCTCACAGAGGTCCGAAAAGAGCATTGAATCTCTTAGAACTGGAATTATAGGTGATTATGAGCTGGCCGCATAAGTGCTAGGACTTGAACAGTCAGTATTCTTAACCACTGAGTCATCTTTCCATTCCCAAGTACACTTTTCCTAATTCAGGGCACCATGGGAGTTTCAAATATAAATATATACCAAACAAAACGCCCCAAACCAAAACAACAAAACTCTCTCTGATATTCCACTGACCCTGGGAACACTTTGTCTCCTTTTGTCATTTAATTCTTGTGTTTGCTTCATCTAGCCTGGTTAATCACCCTGAGTGCTCATGATTGCATAAATTTGTCTGGGAGATGAAAGATAGTTTCTTAATCTCTTCTAAATGTTGAATGGTAGAAACATTTCTTTTGGATGAATCTTTCTCTTTTCAAAGCCGTTCTGTCTTATAAACAAGTGGAGTGGGTGTCATGTCCATTTCAAGTAAGATAAGGCTTTATTTAGCACACTGAGCCTTCAGGGTTTCTCCTTCCTCCTGGTTGAGCCTCCCCTCCTCCACTCCCACATCTGTTTTCCTTTATGTAGGGTTCTAACAAGGAAAAAAAAAATCCAGAGAGTACTTCAGGGGTGAGAAGATGTTAAGCTGATCTGAATCCCTTTCACTCTGTTAATGTGAGTTGCATAACAAATGCCACAGCGTTGGTGGGTTTTACTGCATCTGTTAAATATTAACAGCCCTTGTCCTTTTTGAGCAATTGAAGTGCCTGGATAAGGCTTAACCAATCACAAAGAAACTGGTTTCCATGGAAGCAAGATAGCAGATTCCTTTCATTCACAATGAAATCCACACAGCAAGATAAGTCTTTAAAAATAAACCGTATAAAATCAAAGCAAAATATTCCTGGGTGTTTGTTCTATGCCTCTTGGCATGTGTCAGCTTTGCATTCTGAAAATTATCTAAAAATATCTGGGCATTCAGAAGAGGTTTCAACAGAGCTGGAGATTTCTCCCCTGCCTCACCCTGGTGGTAGGTGTTCGAATGCATCTCTGTGTGTTTTAAGTGTTGAACCCCTGCCTTGTTTACTTCTTCAGCACATCTTAGTGCTTCTTTTAGGTTGAACCCAGAATATCTTGACGTTAATAAACCAATAATCAAAATAAATGTGAGTAATATTTCTGATCTCTCTCCCTGAAAGGATTGATCATTCCCTAGACAGGTAACTGCTGTTCCCTGTATTTTACAGGTGAACCTCAAACCCCTTCAAAACTGCACAGCCAATAAGAAGCAGGCTGGATTTACCTAAGGTAGACACTAGAACTCCAAATTATTGCATTTCTCCCTCTCAGCCTCCGTGCCGCCCTCCTTTCCTTCCTCCCTTTAGTATGTATGTGTGATTGGGTGTACATGTGTATGAAGGTATACATGACTATACACATATATACGGAGGCCAGAAGAAAATGTCCAGTGGCCTGCTCCATCAGTCTCTCCCATATGCTTTTGAGGTAGGTCCACCAACTGATCCTTGCCCAAATAGCAGTCGCTGAGGAAATTCTTGTGTCTGCTCTCCACAGTATTGGGAATGTGGGCAGGTCTGGGTAAGCTCAGCTTGTTATATGAGTGCTAAGGACCCAAACGTAGCCCCTCATGTAACAAGTATTCTTACCTACTAACCTGTCTCTCCAAACCTCATATTTAATTTCATTATGGAGAGTATCAATGTTATTTTCAATGGAGTCACACGTCTCTGGATCTATCTGTGAACCCAGCTATCTACTGTGTACATTCACCCATACTTGTACACACATGCACATGCGTGTACACACACACACACACACACACACACATACACATACACACATACACACACACAAACCATTGTAGTCACTGCTCGTGGATAATTTCTTCACAGTTCAGGTGGTCATGATGGATTCCAGTCAATGTGGAGATTTTCTGAGGCTGGAATGGTAAGGCACAATTATTGCTTTATAATAAATAGAGTTTATCAATAGTCAGGGGCTTTGGAATACGCCTATAATTCCAGTATTTCAGAGGTTAAAGCTAGCCTGTGCTATACTGTAGGTTTCAGGCTAATCTGGACGCTGGAATGAATTTTCTATAAATTTCAACCATCCAACAAACCAATCAAACAAAAAAAAATTAGTTGGGTTTTTTTGTTTCTTTTATTTCTTGTTTTTGTTTTTTGATTGTCAAAATTGCTGAAATGGTAAGGACACTCATCACCAAGCTTGATGATCTAATCTCAATTCCTAAATCTACATGTTTGAAAGAGAAAACTAATGTTTAACAGGCATGCTATTGCATATATTTATATGTACCAAATGCAGTTGATATAGCACCTATAAGAATTTGGTGAATGAACAAAAAAAGTATTGAGAGAGACCCTCAGCAAAAGCGAATTTGTGTGGTGGCTGAAGGATGCTATTTGGATAGATAATGTCTTGCCACTATCTTACTGAGAGAGAGGTTTTGCCTAATGTCTAAATGACTCAGCTATTCACTCGCTTTTCAGAAATTCTACTTTCCACCCTTAATTAGTGAATTTGATAACATGCTCACCCAATTATTGTTTACGTTAAAATGTCCTCTACACTTAAGGAGACTTGTATATCTATGGTTAAGGAGTTAAGAAAGGCAGAGAGTAGCTCTGTCAGTCTCTCTCTCTCTCTCTTTCTCTCTCCCCATCCCTCTGTGTGTGTGTGTGTGTGTGTTTGTGTATGAAGTCAATCTTCAGTATTATTTCTCAGAAACTATCCATCCTGTATTGTGAGACACTGGCCTGGAGTTTGCAGATTAAAGTGAGATGGGCTGGTCAGTGACAGGCATCTACCTGTCTCTGCTTCCTGTATGTGAGAAGACAGATACATGCAACTGCACCTGTCTTTTTACATGGGTACTGGAGTTCGACTGTAGGTTCTTATGATTGCATAAGTACTGCATCTTTTCAGTACTCAGTGTTTAGACTTTCAGGTATATTCTCTGCATCAAACTTTCTAAGACCACTGTAAAAGGGAGATCCACAGCAAGCATTGTTCTCCCTCCATTGTCATAAGCACTCTATCAGACATGACCTGTATTAGGATTCTCGAGAGTCACAGAACTTATAGGTAGTCTCTATATAGTAAGGGGATTTGTTACATTATTTTCAGTCTGTAGTTCAACTCACCAACAATGGTCATCTGTGAATAAAAGTCCAAGGATCTAGTAGTTGCTCAGTCCCACAAGGCAAACAGTCAAAGAAGAGTGAATCTTCCTTCTTCCAATGTTCTTATGTAGGTCTCCAGTAGAAGGTGTGGCCCAGATTGGAGCTGTGTACTACCACGCCTGGATCTAGGACTTGCTTTGTCCCAGATGACCTTGAACTCAGAGATCTCCTTGCCTTAGTCTGTGGGATTCATAGCCACTATGCCTCAAGATCTCTATGCCAAGATATAGGTCAGAAACTTGTATCTCCTAGCCTCAAGATCTGGATCACAGGTGAGCCTTCCCATTCTGGATAGTAGTTCATTCCAAGTATAGTCACCTTGACAACCATTGCATGATCCAACACTCTTTTCATGCTCAACATCATTTTTTGACTGTGTTATCTGTAAAATACAAGTCACAGAAAGAGATGCCTATACATCTGAGCTTAGAAAGACTTTGCCTACCTGCTGAGTTTCTTGTAGAATGTTCCCTCTGACATTGCTCACCTCTGGCCTGGTTTCCCCAAGTCAGTTTCGTGCAGATAGGGCATTGTATGATGTCTAATTGCATGTTCTTTTTGGCTAATACTATTTTATTGGTGTTGTGGGTTATAAGTAAGCAGAATAAATTAGCTTCCTCAAGGCTTTTGTTTTGTTTTGGTTTTGAGTGGAAGGCTTCATGGTAACTTTTTTTCTTCCTCTATAAAGCATATCAACTTAGTTTAAACATTTCTCCACTGATGTCAAAGTCTTCGTGCTATTGTTATTGTCTGTAAAACAGGGCCTCTTGGAGCCCACATTAGCTTCATGTAGCTGAGACTGGTCTTGAACTCCTGACCTTCCTGCCTCTTCCTCTTAAGTCTGTGCCATCAGGCCTGCATGCAGTGCTAACCATTTTCTGTTTGCTTTCCATTGTTGCTGTTCCATTCAAGAGAGAGAAAGATTCTAAGAGCACTACTTTCTGAATATTTTGAATACTATAATTTGCTATGAAGATCGTAACCCAGTCTTTTTTATTTATTTTATTTTTTTGAGGAAATACCATTTTAAGAGTAGTTTTCTTTGGGAATAGTTCTAGGAATAGTGACTTTACATATGTATGAATATATGTATATGCATATATATATATTTACATATACATGCATAACTATGAATTCACTTACATTCTATATTATTTCTGTAGTGGGAGAAAGGCAGCAGTAGTGACAGTAACAGAGGGAAATACGTGACATCCACATCCAACAGATCTTACTTTGTACATGGTACTACTTAGCAAATCGGGAATTTTGTAGTGGTTTTGGGAAATACCTTGAGACAGTCCCTCTGATGGCCATGGTGGCTGGGTGACTTGCTCTCTGTGTTGAGTGACTGCCAAGGTTGCTCTGCCACTCTTCTTGCAGTTGCAGTCTTGAGAGATTTAGCCTTTCTCTTTCACCTGTGACAGTGAGTAGTTTTTGAAGGAGCATGTGAAGGACACTGGAAATCAGTTATGTGCTTTCAACCATGCATTCATAAGAACCTTAGAGATAACTGGAAAGAAAATTCTCAGCTTGGTCTAGGGGGAAAAGGCACAAGCATCCTTCAGCAAAGATCTCAATTAAAAAAAAAGTCTTATTCTGTTGCCTGGCCCTGCACTGAGGTTTGACCAGGAAAGGCTTTTCAAGTTAATTTAAGGAGCAGAGTGGCTACAAAGGGGTTTGAGAGCTGCTGTTTCTGATCCCACAGAAGGAGAAGCTGTCTCCCCTGGGTGACCTAAAGGGCAGCAGAAGTTCAGGCTAAAGGCTACTCTGATCTCCCTCCAAACCACCTGACTACCCTGCAAATAGCCTTCATTAGAGGTGCTGAGCAAGGGGCCTGTCTTGAGGAGGTCTCAGTAAACAAGCCTACACCTCACCTGAACCTATTACTAATCCTCTCTGTGAGTTCAAGCAGAATGAGTCCGGCAGCTCTGGTCAACCTCTTACCTGAGTTGCAGAAGGAAATCCCAGGCAGGAGTCCTTCTGGGAAAGACTGAGCAGTAGAGGCTGGTATTATTTATTTACACATTTCTGTGGCCAGCTTACCTGACATCCACCCTAATGGTGGGAAGATTCCTTTGGGCTAATGATTTCAGATCATTGCAGTCCTTCACAGGAGAAAGGCATGGTGACTCTAAGAGGCACAGACTGTTCGCATCATAATAGACCAAGAGCTCAACATTTATGCTACAAGACTTGGGCTTAGTGGATTTTTAGGAGCAATAGAAATTAATTTAAAAATATTGGTAACATCTCAGAGGGACACTGATAGTTTGCTTTTTTTTCTGGCCAGGAGTAATACATTTTTCTTCATTGCTGTCAAGAAGGGATAGTAGTACAAGAGACATCCATTTTGTGTGTCTTGCAACTGGCCGTTGAAGGAGATCCTTCCACAGACTACTTCCAATAGCTTCCAGGCTACATTCCACAGAGAGAAATTGAATGAGGAATGCCACTGGCCGCATGAGCTTTGGTTTATGCTGTTTAGGTCTAAAGCTTAGTAATTTGTAAGAAAAAAATACACACACACACACACACACATATTTGAAAAATCTCTGCATTTCACTGTAGCAGTCAGCTGAATGAGTTCCTGGGAACTTTGTATTTACAACCTGGTCACTCTTATGTGACTAAGAACATGAATACTAGCGTCCACCCATGATCCCAGTACTCAGAAGAGAGAAGCATGGAAGGTCAGGAACTTAAAGTCATCCTCAGCTAGATAATGATTCGAAGCTAGCTTGGGATACATGAGACTCTGTCTCAAAAACAATAAAGAAAGCAAAAGAATAAGGAAGAGAGAAAAGGAAAATGCTATTTAGAGCAACTACTAATTCACAGTGAATTTTCTCCACATCTGGATGTACAGTATATCTCCCCTGGAATATTATATTAGCTGTACAATTTCGTGGCTTCTTTTGTGAAACTTTCACACATGACTATATCAAATGCTTTGATTTTATTCAACCCAATAATCCTCTTTTATCCCTTCTGTCCTGCTTCCTCTTCTACATTTTACCTATTTTTCCCTATTACCTTTTTACTTTCATGCTTATTTAAAAATTTCTCATTTTAACCCCACATTTCAAATATTAGAGAAAATTTATGGCATCTGTCTTCCTGAATCTGATGGATTTTGTTTAAAATAATGATCCATCCATTCTGACACAAATGGCATAACTATTCTCCTTTATAATTGGCTAATACTCCACTGTATGTATATGCATAATTTCTTCATTTATTCATCTGTTGATAGACTCTAGACTAATTCCATAATTTGGCTATTGTAAATAATCCTGCAATAAATGCAGTGTTTATGTATCTTGGATGCTTTTGGGTAAATATCCAGGAGTAATAAGGTGAATCATAAAGTTGTTCTATTTTTATTACGTGTGTGTGTGTGTGTGTGTGTGTGTGTGTGTTTGTGTGTGCATTGTAAGAGTGAGTGTGTGTATGGAGTCAGAGGACCATTTTGTGGAGTCAGCTCTTTCTATGTATGATTTCTAGGGATTGAGCTAGGTCAAATGTGCTTGACTCTTCTATATGAGGATATTCAGTTTCACAGCAACACTTCTTAAAGAGATTGCCTCCTTTTCTTGAGAATCAGATCACTTTAGCTACATGAGCTTATTTCTAGGCCTCCTACTTTGTTCCACTGCTCCATGTGTCTTTTTTATGGCAGTCCTATGCTCAGTTTTTTCACTATGGCTTGATAACATACTTTGAAGTCAAATGTTGTGATGCCTACAGTATTGATTCTTTTGTTCAGGACTGTTTGGTCTTTCCATGTGAACTTTAAGGTTGGGTTGCACTCCTATTGCTACACTTGATTTAGGTCAAAAGGTCAAGAAGTGATTTTTTTTCTTTTCTGATGAATGTTGAATGTTATGAGGTGAAAATCAACTTGACTGGGTCTAGAATAAGTATGGAAGATGTTTCAGAGTGACAGAAAGGTTTGAATGAGGAGAAAAGACTCACCCTGTGTGGGGGTGGTACTATTCTCCACACTGGGATCTTGGGATGAAGAAAATGGAGAATGGAAGTTGAATACTTTCTTCTCTGCTTCTTGACTACAGAGACAATGTGATCACTTGACTCACATTCCTGCCCACACTGATAGATTGTACCTTGAAATTATGAACCAATATAAAGATTAAGGATAAGAAGAAGTTGGGCTCTTAGATACAGTCTAGATAATGCACCTTACCACTTAAGATCAATCATATGGGCAACTACTTGTTACTCTAGTTAGTGTCACTCACCTGTTCTTTTGCCTATTGCACATTATAGTCCTAGCCTCTGTGAGCAACACAATGCTGAACCAAACACTAATTTTGCTCTATATGTTGGAAGTATGAGGGAAGGAAGACAGACAATTATGACGGAAGGCAGATTTAATCACATAGAGGACAAATAAGACTGAATTGCGACCATAAGGTAAACAAAGGACAGCCCACATTGGTGAGTACGTAGTGGAAGAGGAACCCTTACTCGCTGCTAATAGGAACCTGAGCAGCCTCCATGAAAATCAGTATGGAGGGTGCACAAAACTGAAGGGCTGCAGAGGTGGCTCGGCCAATAACACCACACAAGCATATACTGAGTTTGAAGCCCACAAAACTGCGTAAAAAGCTGGGTATAGAAGTCCACACCTGTAGTCTAGAGCAGGGGAGGCATAGACAGAAAGATCTCTGGGGCATGGAAACCAGGTTCCACAACAAACTTTTTATCAAGTAATAAGGTGAATTGAGGAAGACACTGAACATTGACCTCTGGACACAAGGACATGCACAATCATGGAAGCATTCCCAACCACATGAACATGTGTATGCATGCTGGAGGGGTTTAAGTTAACATAGCAAGGAGATACTTGCCTGTTAATATGTGTTTATTGCTGATATCTTCATAATAGCAAGATATGAAACTAACCCACATGTCTATCAACCGATGGACGGAGAAAGAAAGTATGATACATGGATATAATGGAATTTTATTCAGCCTTATGCCACGACATCTAGAGGAAAATGGATAAAATATCATTATAAAATAAACCAGTCTCAGAAAGATAGATAGATACATATTTTCTGTCATACACAAACCTATATTAAAAATTATACATGTGCGTTTGTGTGTGGGTATTCATGTATGAGTGATTAAAGGTCATAAAACTAGAAAAGGTAATTTCAGAGAGGAGGAGACCTTAGGGGATGTGGGGAAACAGAGAGTAATGGAATATTTGTAGTAGGAAATCAGCAAGGGAGACTAACTGGAAGGAGAACTTGAAGCAGCTGGAGGGAGGTAATGGGGAGTTGCCATCTCAGTGTGCAGTGTGGGGAGAGAAATAACTGTGGGCAAAATGTGCACACATGTGTGAGGATGCCGTGATAAAGCCATTGCTTTGTGGGACAATTTAAGATGTCAGTGGTAACACAAAGCAAAAAGACCAAGTCTTAAGTGACAGGTGTCCAATTTGAAGTTTTAGGAAAGGTGTGGTCTTTAGCCAGGTACTTCTAATATTGCTATCTAGATATTAAACCAAAGTAACGAGTTATGCAGGGCTGTCACAGATTTCAGAAAGAAACTGAGACTACAGAATTTCTGAGATGCTAGGATTTGTCCTTACTATTCCTCTCATAGCCAGGAGAGCAAACTAGAGAAGAAAGGCCCCAGGATCCCAGGAAAGTCATTCACTGCTGTTTCTCTTGAACTAAAGTGTGTGAGACCAGAAAGACCAGGAAATAAAAGGAAGGCTCCTTTATACTTATATGACAAAGGAAAGCCTGCTGAGTAGGCAAAATGGTAGGCTTCCTCCCCGGACAGAGTAGGTACTCTGTCAGTTTACCTTCCCTCTCTCCTTGGTGTGTTTAGTGTATCTGCATTGTTACACTTGCCTGTTTTCCTCTCTAGATCCTGAAGAAAAATGTGTTTCTCGTGCTCCCAACTTTTCCTAACCCTCAGCAGTGCCTTGCACTTGGGCTTAGCAAATGCTATTTAGTGGCTAGGAGAAGGCAATGTGAGTGGCCAGGTGACCAGGCTCCTATGACTGTCTCAGAACGACTTTCTTCTTAGGCCCATCTTCTGTTTATCTGCATGAGGTTTCAGTTCCAGCCACCATGACTCTGAACAAGTCTTTCAAAAAGCCTTTGTGAGCATCTGTGGCTGGTAACTCCCTAGTACTCTCTCTGATGGCCTCTCTGGGAACCCTAGTTTCTCCCTACTGAGCAGTCTGATATCTATCTACTATTCCTGCCTAGTCAGAGCCACAGTGGGCCCAGTGTGCTGCAAAGCCTTCTCCTGTCGTCATGTGTCACACTGGCTTGTTCTGCCATCAGCCAATGTCTATCTAAGTATGTTTTTATAATTTGTCATTGTATGGTCTCACTTTGTTCCATTAGTAACTAAAAAACATTCTAATCTAATTTTCCTTCCCAATTTGATTGTGAACTCTTTGGAGAACAGGAGCCATGTATCATACTCTCCGTCTAATGGGCTCTAGCAGGCAGGGCATGGTTAACATGCTCTGGCAGACCTTACCCTTCCCCCATTCTGTCTTTCTTGCTTAAAACCATTAAATCACATTCCTATAGCTAGTCACCAAGCATTAGTCCCTTGTTTGGCCACTTCCTCCTCTTATGCCTATCAAGTTCCAGCTATCAAAGTATTGGTGTACAACAATCAAAAGCCCCCCTAATGCCTATGTAATTAATCTGTCCAATCAAAATACTTTATCCTAACACAGAGCTTCCCCCACGCCTTTATAAACTGCCATTTTACTATATTCCATGTCTATCTCCTCTCTATCTTGAGGCAGACTTTTGTTGCTCCCTCCCCCTCTAGGACAAATACCCTTTTCTCTCTCCCTGTTCCCTTCCCCTTCTTCCTCACTCCCTAGCTCCTGTCTTTGAATCGTATTCCTTGCCCTTTGTTCCTCTGGGACAAATAAATCTCTTCTGTGCCAAGGGCTTGAACTTGTGGTCCTTTCAAGGTCTAAAGAAGCAGCTCAAAGGTAGATTAAGTTTTTACTCAGAGATAGAACTCATTTTTGTCTTCATTTCAAAGGCAGTTACTCTAAGTATTAGATCATTACTTATCAATACCCCACCCTCAACACTTTAGTGCAGTGCTGCTTTCCTCTCATTCATTTGGTTTTCCTGAGATAGGATCTCACTATAATCCTGGAACTCACTAAGTGCCCCAGGCTGGCATTAAACTTGTGGCAATCCCTTGGGCTCAGTCTCCCAAGTGTTTGAATTACATGTGTAAGCCTCCACTTCAGCTTGACTTTTATTTCTAAGTTAAAGTGATCTGATAAATGGAAAAATGGAATGGACCAGATGTGTGTGTGTGTGTGTGTGTGTGTGTGTGTGTGTCTGTCTGTCTGTCTGTCTGTCTGTCTGTGTCTGTGTCTGTGTCTGTGTCTGTGTCTGTGTCTGTGTCTGTGTCTGTTTCTGTGTCCGTGTCGGTGCTGTTTTCAAAGGATACAGAATTGGAGATAATGAAGCTGATATAGTATCTGGTTTCTCACTGAGTGTCAGAGAAGCAGTTACCTTCCAACTGCAAATAGAAGTCATCATTAGCAGGTTTTTCTACACCTCCCTGCAGAGCTGGCTGGTACACCTATAATCTGAACACAGCATTTCGCAAAGCAAAGAATGGATGTCTAAGAGGAGGTGAGAAAAGCTGAACCTGGGGGATGGAGCTGCTCAAGGCAGTCTCTGATGAGTCACAGCATGTGAAGCCTGGACCAACCTCAGAACTGAGATGTGAAAGGTTTGAAAACAAATTCACCTCTTTTCATATCCTGCTCTGTATCACACACACGTGCTTCTGAGATCCTGCTCTGTACCTCATTTTTTCTGGGATTTTTTCCTGCTGCCCTCATTGGCTAGATTTAAATTGCACATTTTCTCCAATTTGTAAATGACATAGCTAGTTGAGAGTGCATATTCTATGGCTCAGAAGGTTGTAAAAAGCCTCTTAGTCAAGATAAGCTTCATTTTGTATTAATAAGCTAAAAGGTATATTTATAATATAGTTTCTTCAATCTTTATAAAAACTTATATTGATTATTAAAAATAAAATGAAGAATTTGAGTTTTGAAAAATTTACAGGATAATTCAAATGTTGGGGAAGAAATGGCTCCAGGCCATGTCTGCTTCAAGTCATATGTTTTGTGTGTGTGTGTGTGTGTGTGTGTGTGTGTGTGTGTGTGTAATTTAGGAAAGATTAAAATACAGACTATACAAAAAATTATAGTTGGTTTTCAATTAACAGAATGTGGGATCACCTAGGATTGTCACTAGGATGAGCAGTTAGAGACTGGGGGGGGGGGATGGTGATGAGGTGTGAGCAGATCACGGGACAGGGATTGGGTGGGAATGTGGGGTGCTGAACCATTTCCTTTCCAGGGCTTTGATCCTTATTCATTGTTCACATGCCACTGCTAATTCTGTCAGTAAGTGGTAGTCAGCATTTACATTTTGCTGATGTTGAAACTGAGGGTCTAGAAGTGGTTGGGTTTGCTGTAGAGTTCATTCAGGGCTCTAAAGTCGAGTTCTGGGGGGTACTCAGGGATCATGAATTTCAGCTCTGATTTCATACTGAAGACTACACATATGAAGAGTGCCCAAGGCATTTAGGTACGCAGACAGTTGTCTTTTTCTAGAGAATGAATGGAGATAAAATGATGACTTTGCCTGGCAATTCTACCTATGTTTGAGGATGCTATGGTAGTTGCCATGGAAACCAAAAGGCCAGTGTAAGTTTTACTTGGCTATTCAGATCAAGGTAAGGACAAGAAGGCAGCTCTCGTGAATGCTAATGCTGACTGCCCATTTAAAGTAAGCTCCTATTCTTCTTGTATCTCTCCAGCAAATGGCTGAACCAGGGAAAAACTGAATCTTCAGACTAGATAAATATGTCATGTTATGGCCCCTCATGATCCCTAAGGCTAGTCAGTCCACTTTGAAGTTGTTTCCTCAAGGTACGCACTATGCCTCAGAGGCCTGTGAAATCCTTTTTTTTAAATTTTTTTCTTTTTAGATTTTGACTCAAATGGTTTGGATTCTTAGGGTAGTCAGGGAAAAGCACTCAGTACATAGAATCCAGGACTCTTTAAATTACAAGTGCATAAACAGGCACCCCAAATTTAGACATGCACACTCATGAAGATATTATCTCTGTATGCAAAAACTGTGTGTCCCAGTCGAATCTTTCAGTTAGTATGAATGCATTTTGTATGTTATCTTGATTGCACATCTAGACAAGTCTGGACATTCTGTCCTCTGCTGCAAAAGTGGTGTCTGGCCATCAGGTCCCATATATGGCATGACCCCAAGTGAATGGATTGGACATATTATGTACAAGCATGAAGAAAGCAAAATAAGGGCTATTGCCGTAGCTCAGTTGGTAGAGTGCTCACGGATAATGCACAAAGCCCTGGCTCTACCCACAGAATGAGATAATCGGAGTGTGCACACTTGTAACCTCAGCACTTGGGAGACTGAGGCAGAACAGTCATCAGTTCAAAAATACTTTCAAATATTTAGGGCATTTGAGGCTACCCTGGGCTATACAAGAACCTGTCTTAATAAAGCAAAACAGAATATATTAAAAACAGCAACAACCACCCCCAAACAAGAACAAAGTTTGGGGAACAGAGGAATGTAATATTGACATGGGTTCAACCATGTAAAGGACCCCAAAGCCTCAGACCTGTGGGAAATGGAAACCCAAAAGGTAAGGCTCAGAGGGATGGCAGAGCCTATCTCTAATTTGTGTGAAGATGCTGAGATTTTGTGCAAAAAATGTCCACAGCTTTCACCACTGGATATTTATAGGCTGAAGATTACATCCCTACAGAGATTGATGTCCTGGATATCAGAGAAATTTGTTCTCTTGATGCAGCTGTATACCACTGTTTGTCTGTATGTAATAAGCCCCTCCTTGTTCAGCTACATACAATAACTCAGGCTTTCTGTTCAACTGTTTGTAATAAATACACTGAGCTTCATGGTGCTATGGTGTCTCCTTCAGAGAACGTAATCTACCAGATCCTAGCATCTGTGTGTGTCCCCAGAGCCGATGTCTTCTATACATTATCTTAGTTAGGTTGTGTTTGGGTAATTAAGACTCCTGTGTATTTCAGCCTGGCCAGACAATTCTGTTGCTGGGCCCAGAGAACTCAGGTGTGAAGGAAGCATTGCTGCTACTGGGTTAATGTCAGTCTGGGCCAAGGGGTGCGAGCAGTAGCCAGAGCAAATACCCCTCTCATTTTCTTCAAAGTCCAGTTCAGGCAGAAATTGCTGAAACCCTGGAGGGCGGGTGCCCTGTTTTATTCTGCTAATTGTCCACTGAAGTAGAGACTGTTACAATCCTAATTGTAGACAAATGAGTGGCAGAACCCAGATTTGATCTCAGCTGGCTAAGAGATTGGTGGTTTAGAGACCCCTGTGTTCCATATGTTCTCAGAGACTACTCCTTGTCTCTTCTCCACACTTATGTCATTTCATGGGTCAGGGTACAGGGAATAAAGGACGTGGGGTGTCCTCTTCCCATCTAATGTGCCTCACTTCTACACACAAATACAGTGAAGGCATCCAATCTTCCTGGCTTCTCTGGCCAGGCCCTAGTTCAAATCGGAAATTGACTGTTTCTGAAAGAGAGGGTATAGGCATAGAGGAAGCTGCCTTCTTTCTCCATTAAGCAGATACAGCACAGCACCAGCCCTTCCTGGAAGAACTCTGCCTGCTTTCCTTTCTCCTGTGCCCATAAGGGAGGATAACTGTTTATAGGCAATTTCTTACCTGTGAACATGGGTTCCTATCCTAAAGAGGTTTTTGTCTGAGCATCATTCCGGAGTCTGCTTCTAAAACATTCCTGCCAACACCTTTTTATCTTTGTCATTCTCCCAGGGGTGAAGAGACCCTTGGGTTTATCCTGACAGACAAGTGGGCCTTGCAATGGGCAGTTTGTCCTAAGAAAGCTTAGAATGTGAGCCTTGCATTTACTTTATACACACTGGTGCTTTCCCCTCATGTGTGCGCATGTGTGTGTGTTCTTGTGTGTGCAGAATACAAAGCACTGGTCTGCCACCAGAATATTATAAGAGAATTTGAATTTAGGTCTGTTTATAGTCCAGGGAGAGGAAGAAGAAGGAGGAGGAGGAGGAGAAGGAGGAGGAGGAGGAGGAGGAGGAGAAGGAGAAGGAGAAGGAGAAGGAGAAGAAGAAGAAGAAGAAGAAGAAGAAGAAGAAGAAGAAGAAGAAGAAGAAGAAGAAGAAGAAGAAGAAGAAGAAGAAGAAGAAGAAGAAGAGGGAGAAGGAGGAGGAGGAGGAGAAGAAGAACAATAACAACAACAACAGCAGCAGCAACAACAACAACAGCAACAACAAAACCCTCTTTGATATACCACATTCAAAGCTAGGAAGAGCTGGGAGTGAAGCCAAGTTGATAAAGTGCTTGCCTAGCAAGGATTTGATCCCCTGCTTTGCATGAAATAAACCAGGCACAGTGACACTTACCTGTAATTCTTGCCTTTTGGAGGTAGGATCAGAAGTTGAGGATCATTTCCAACAACACAGCAAGTTCTAGATCAGCCTTGATTGTACATGCCTGTCTCTAGAAGAAAAAAACAGGGTTAATGATACAGCTCAGTGTGTGAAGTTGTACATGTTTCTCAACCCCATGAAGTAAGAGGCTATGGCAAGGTGTCCTTTGACTTATGAAGTATGGCATGAATACTCTTCCAACATAAAAATAAGTAAATGAAAAGCAAAATCCCAGAAGAATGTTCCAAACCAGAGTGGTTGTTTTCTTCAGAATTCTTTGTCAGTTGTCTTTAGTAGAAAGCTCAGCATGTGTGTCTTGAAGACTTAGGAGATCTTGCCTCATCCCTAGGTGAAACTTCCCATCGCAAAGCTCCTCTGTCTCAGGATGAACCCCACGGTCTCTGTACGCCTGGGTGAATGATATAATTGTAAAAAGATGCTGAAGTGGAGGGAAAGAAGCAGCAAACTAACGTGTTGTAGAGCTACCTTGCCTCTCACCATCAGAACCAGAGACAGAATGAGTTGAAGCTAATTCTCAGTATCCTGCTATCATGGCAACTGGAGCTCGGAGGTCCTGATAACCAATGTATAAGCACATCATGATTTGCATAGAGGCAAATAGAGTTCAAAATCTGGGTCCTGCCAGATCTCAGCTCTGTGCCATAGAGCAAGTTTCCTTGTCCCCAATTAGGATTGTCACAGTCTCTACTTCAGTGGGCAATTACCAGAATTCAATAGGGCACGCACCTACCTGGGTTTCAGTCATTTCTGCCTATTTGTAAAGTGTGTGCTTGCACTGCTCTGTACACAGACACAGAGAACAGAGATCTGGAGGAACTAGTTCCCATGTTTATGCAAAGAGTAACAAGATGGGTGGCAGATATTTTCTCTTTTAAATGGGTCGTGAGAAGAAACACGACTTAATGAAAATAATGAAAGAGCCAGGAATAATGTTTTCAATTTCCTAGGTAGAAAAGTCATTTTCCCAGATCTCAGATTAAATTGTCTGTTAGTATCTTTCTGCCTGGCCTATCTCAGCTTAAAATTCTTGGAATACTTTACAATTTCTTTCTGTCTCAGACATTTTACCGTGTTATATGACTGACACTCATTTTATTTCTTGAATTTGGTAAGCATGATCCAATGAATGCTTTCCCTCCATGGCCCTCCTCCCTCAGGACTCCTCTTTCTCCCTACTTTGGCCCCAGAGACAAGGACACTTATTGCTTTGTTTTATGGCTGCCCTGAAAATAGGCACCAGCTCCTGCATAGTGTAGCACACAGAATTTTAATGAGCACAAAGTGAATGTCTTGGTCCTTTTCTCTGGCAGGAGAGGGTGACGTCAGCCTGTCCAGGAAACACTGGATTGATTTTAAGATTGCTCTGAGGGGGAGTAGCTTGCTGGTGTGGGTTAGCATGAGGCTGCCCACAGTCTTTCTCTGTATGCACAGCATCTCTCTGTGGGTTCCCATGCCAGGGGAGACAGAGATCTGAAGAGAATCCTAGAATACAGTTGCCCTTCAAAATAAAAGTCAAGAGGGCAAGGGGCATTGATGTTTTTTAAGGTTTAACTTAAAAGTAGATAGAATAACCCTAGAGTTTAAATGATAATAGCTACTTAGTGTTCAAATCTAGCATTTTCTTTCTAATTTTAGGTTTTGCTTCATTTGATTAAAAAGGAGAATAGCTGTTTTGTATCACCCCTTCTGTCCCTCTGTCATCCCATCTATCTCCTACACATTTCTTCAGGACAAAGGGCACTATATTAGACTTTAAGAAACCTCAGAATCTAATGTGGAGAAAGCTAGTGTGGTAAGCTGGCTGGCAAAGGAGGTGAAATTAAAGACATGATAATATCATAGTTGTGTAGACACTGCACCAGAAGCCAGACAACAAACAAACAATGAAAATCCAGTCCCAGTGTGTAACTACGTGGGCATATTCCTCTCACCTGTCTACAGCACAGATGTGCATGTTGCCTTCACATTGCTCCCACCACAGTCATTTGATTTCCTGTTTTGTAAGCTTCTATTTCAGCTTGCCAGTTTAGCTAGTGATTAATGAGTTAATTAATTAGCAAGGATTTTTAGAGCCTGAACAATATGCATACTATTTACTGCAAGGCTATATTCAACTCTTGAACGCTCTTGTAAGAAGCAAAACAAAACACCGAGCGCTTCCAATTCAGTGCAGTGACACGGTGTTAACTATTTTAGCCACTGACCTTCTGACCTTAGTAGCATGAATTTCTATTTTGTTTTAGTTTTTGAGACTGGGTGACACTGGAAAGCCTTGGATGGCCTGTGATTCACTGTTTATCTCTAATTAGTCTTGAAGTCAAGATCCTCTGAATTTCTCCTATCATAGTCATCTTAAGGTTTTTACTCCTTGAATTTTTAGTTGACTTTAGTTGAACAATTTTTCCCATGGAGATAATTTCCAATAAACGTTTTCTAGTAAGGACCATTACAATCAACATCCCTGTGATTGCTCTCATTCCATTCAGCTCAACTTTGCTATACGGAAGCTTCATAATGTTTAAGCTGCATGATAGACACAGGAAAGCATGTCCCTGTTTTATATCCTGTACTTATGCCCTGTAATTTATCCTCAAAGACTTTACCATGGACACAAATTTGTGATTCACAATGCCAGAAAGAGGTGCTGATGTGCCAAATAAGTGTTTCAGCAGTTACCATGTCTAGGATGCAATGAGAAAGGTATCAATATGGGTTCCCAAAGGCCATAAATCCCATTAAAAGGGTTCAACTTTAAGGTGATTTTCAAGCAGATTACAGGATTTGTAGAGCCCATCCTGGACTGAAGGAAGGCAGCCCCAAATAGAAGTGGGTTTGTTTGCCACACTCTTCAGTTAGCACCAACTACGCAGGCCTGGCGTGCACGCTAATGCCTATGAGAGAAACTGTAAACCTGGAAAGAACATCTCAAATACCAGGAAATACTGTGTTTAATTTATAAGGAAATAGAGTACTTTATAATATCCAGAGTTTTCAAAACCAAAAATCACTGAGGCATTTATTTTATCACTCTGAAATGTGAGAAGAGTAATCTGATTTGGTAAAATGATTAACCAAGGCACAGGGATTACACTAGGGCCAAATAAAGGGCAAACAGGACTCAAGAAGCTTTGAGGTTGGAACGGCATGAACTTTCACCATTCTCTTTCCTATAATTAGACAAAGAAAAAGAAAATTTTCATCAGTCAGCATGTATTCCATATAATGGTGTTTGAGATATTCTAATCCAGATAGAAATATGAATAAATAACCATTTGGTTGATGAACCCAATAAACTGAGTGAGGGCCCTCAGGTAAAGGCTAGAAGGAAACTGACTGGATATAAATCACTTTCTGCTTCATTAAAGATTAACACATTTTTATCTACCCTTTTACTCTACATTTGAAAGACAAATGAAGATCATAGAGAACAGACAGAAAGAAAAAGAAAAGAAGGAAAAAGAAGAAAACCAGAATCCTGCCACCCTCTACATGATAAAAAGCAAAAATAATGTACTATTGATTGTCTGTCCTTTGTGGGTGGGAGTAGATAAACAACCTCCTAAGGACACTCAAATGTTTTCCAGGTGGTTTTTACTCTGTTGGAACCTATTATTTTGAAAGGACATAGAAATTTACAGACTGCAAATATCTAACTGATAAGAAGCCATCCTTGAATTATCTCTAAGTATTCTGAGTCACTAAATAGCTAAAAGCATGTCTGTTTAGGTGTCATTTTCAATCAACAGTAGCTGTTGATTGAGTTGTCATTTACCCCTAATGCCAAAAAGGTCTGGAATTTGTATCAAACGTCTCGAAACTTCAGCAGTAGAACGAGAGACTAAAGAAAACAGTCAGGATTGGCTCCACGATGGTTTGCCTTTTCATGTCACAAGGCAATACGGTAATAATGAATTATGGACTGATGATTCAAGAGTCAAAATTAACTTTCCTTTTGGCTCATTGGGTAAATTTGAGTATTCCTTTGACAAAACTTTTATTCTTGTCACTGTTGCTAAGATGCTACTTTGTATATTGCATTTGTAAGTAAATGCATAAGTATCTTTCAATATTAACCATTACCCATTTTTACTATGAGAGCTCCTTCCAAAAGTAGTACTATTGTGGTTACAAGTTATTGGATGAGGGTAAGCCATATAACTATACTGTCAGTCTCCCAGTCTAAACTATAAAATAGGTTAAACGGAACAATCTTTAAGGCTTAGCTTAATAGTATTTAGGAACCCATCTGTCAGTGAGCCCTATGTATCCAAACTTGAAAGATGGTGATGTGCTTGCTATGGTTCAAATCCACTGAGGTGTGCATGCTTTAACACAAAAGGGCCTATATGCAGTTACACCCAGTGACTTCTCTTCCACAACCGTTTGTCTTCCTTGGTTCCAATTGTAAGTCCTGAGTGTAACACTATGTATTTCTTGGGGACTTGTTGGGCGTGCTGATACCAGGATTAGTCCCAGAATCAGGAAGACAGAAACTATCGGTGGGAGTAAGACCTGGTTCTGAGTTATAACAAACCCTCATGGTTTATGTAGTAGTGTGCTCACTCACTCATAATTCCAGCACCTGGAAGCTTGAGGCAGGAGGATGGTAATTACAAGGTAGACATGCTAATGTATTGAGACCTTGCCTAAAACCAAAAATAAAAACAAAACAAAACAAAACAAAACAAAACAAAACAAAACAAAAACCCAAAAACTAAACAGAAAACGGAATGCCCAAGAGGTGAAAGTGACAAATTTAACTCCTGAAGTCGATACAGATTCAGTTGTGTGCCCTGACCTTAGCAGGATGTATTATTACATACACGATGCACAGTTTATCAAGGAGGTTGGGAGATACCATGAGGACAGATTAGCTCTATTGAAACATAAAGTCGTTGTTTTTGATAGCTGAGTAATATTCCATTGTGTAGATGTACCACATTTTCTGTATCCATTCCTCTGTTGAAGGGCATCTGGGTTCTTTCCAGCTTCTGGCTATTATAAATAAGGCTGCAATGAACATAGTGGAGCACGTGTCTTTTTTATATGTTGGGGCATCTTTTGGGTATATGCCCAAGAGAGGTAAAGCTGGATCCTCAGGCAGTTCAATGTCCAATTTTCTGAGGATCCTCCAGACTGATTTCCAGAATGGTTGTACCAGTTTGCAATCCCACCAACAATGGAGGAGTGTCCCTCTTTCTCCACATCCTCGCCAGCATCTGTTGTCCCCTGAGTTTTTGATCTTAGCCATTCTCACTGGTGTGAGGTGAAATCTCAGGGTTGTTTTGATTTGCATTTCCCTTATGACTAAAGATGTTGAACATTTCTTTAGGTGTTTCTCAGCCATTCGGCATTCCTCAGCTGTGAATTCTTTGTTTAGCTCTGAGCCCCATTTTTTAATAGGGTTATTTGTTTCCCTGTGGTCTAACTTCTTGAGTTCTTTGTATATTTCGGATATAAGGCCTCTATCTGTTGTAGGATTGGTAAAGATCTTTTCCCAATCTGTTGGTTGCCGTTTTGTCCTAACCACAGTGACCTCATAGGTAGCAATGAATATCCTAGTAAGAGCACCAGTGGAAGGGGAAGCCCTGGGTCCTGCTAAGACTGAACCCCCAGTGAACTAGACTGTTGGGGGGAGGGGGACAATGGGGGGAGGGTGGGGAGGGGAACACCGATAAGAAAGGGGAGGGGGGAGGGGGATGTTTGCCCGGAAACTGGGAAAGGGAATAACACTCGAAATGTATATAAGAAATACTCAAGTTAATAATAATAAAAAAAAAAAAAGAACAACAATGCCAACCAACCAGAGCTTCTAAGAAAAAAAAAAAAAAAGAAACTTGCAATTTCTCAGCTATTCACTTGGAGTTAAAAGCTTTCAGGAAGTCTTCAGAGTACCTCTCCATTTTATCCCACGTAAATGAAACCTTTTCCCTCATCCAGCCTTTCGTTAGCTGTTTTCCCCATACTCTCTGTTCTTGTTTCTCTCATCTCCCTGTTTGGTTTTAGACCCCAGGACAAGGGACTGGGGTGCATATTTTACACACTAAAGCAGACCTGGCCTGCATACTCTTTCCTGAACCCTGGACTTTCCAGTCCACAGGCTGGGCTGCCCTTCCCCCAGAGGTGCCTCCCTCTATAATTTAGACACTTTGGTCTGTCTTCTTCTTCTCTTTTCTCTGAACGTGCACACCCCTTTTTCTCTTTCTCTGCCTCCAACCTCGCTCCCCCCGCCCCCCACTGTCCCTCATGCTTTCCTCATGGTGACTTCCCTGGGGCCAATTGGGGCTGCTCATTCAAGAGCAGCTTCCCAATAAATTTGCGTTTAATATAGTCTAATCTGGTTTAAATTGACTCATTTATTGGTGGCAGAGAAATAACCTATCAGATGGTACCAAATCCAGGAGCAGTTGATGGCCCCATCTTTTCTGGCCACATGGGGACCATTTTCGTCACTCTATCCCTCTCCAAAGGATACATCATTTCTTCAGACTCCGTGAATGCCCATCCCCAGCTACTTACTATTGAGGGCCCAGGACCCTTCCAGCTCTCTCTCTGCCTAGGCAATTAGCCCTTTCTGAACAAAGACAAGGTCTTTGTCTTAGGGGAAACTCTGATACAGAGACATCTTATCTGAGGTTATCACCCCACATAAACTATTCCATCTCATACTATGAACTAGGATGCCAATTCAGTAGTGTTGAGATCTCTGGAGAATGCTGGGAAGATGGGTGCCACAGGACCTAAGACAAAAACTTATTCAAATTGGTCTGAATTCCCTGTGTCCCGTCTTGTGGAAGCTGTGCTCTCTTGCTCATCCTTCACTGCACTGAGCATAAGGCTTCAGGTACCACTTAGCCCCACCCTCTCCACCTCACACCCCATTCCTTTCCTGTGTGGTCTCAGCATCAGCAAAATCAGGACCAGTTGCAGCATTGACTGCAACACTAAAGTCGTGTTGAGAACTGAAGCACTTACTTATTTACACTTTATTCAGCCTCCTGTTCTATTTTTTGCTAGATGTACAGTTTAGAACATATAACTAGAAACAGGCAGATTGTCTAACCCAGATATGCTTAGTAGGTACTGGCCTCAAACCTGACTGAATATGACACTTAAAATCGTAAACTTAAGATGCTTAAAATGACAGAGATTCCCAAATCCCAGAAGTGACAACCCCAAGGTCTCCAAGAAGATACAGACATGACAAGAAAGGACTCAACCTGGATTGTGGTATGGTAGCCAATGAGAAAGACAGCCATTGCCTTGCCTAACTGTGGACTAATAGGGACATCAGACATGCCTCATGTTGCTTAAGTCAAAGCAATGTCACTCTCCCATGTTCCTCCTCCACAGGAAGGCCTCTCCAATTTTCCCGGCCTGGCAGTCCAAAATTGATCCTGCTGTAGGACCTGTGTCCCTAACAAAGCCTGCGACATAACAGGAACCTAGTGGAGTGACTGGGTGGTAATGGGTGAGTCTATCATTTTAATTGACACATAGGGCATTTAGATACATCCTTCTCAGGTCTCTGGGGTTTCAATTCAGTGATCAACCATCTCTGTCTCGTGGTAAATAGTGAAATAGGGAAAGTTTATGTCAGGTCTGAGAATACAAAAGCTTCTAAGATACAGTTTGAAGGCCTAGGAAGGTGTTTTGAGATGTGTACATGAAATTATGGTGCATCTGTCTTTTTTTGTAAACCTAAAAAGATTGTACACTTCAGAGAATCCAGTCAGATCTGCTTCCCACAGTCAAATGGACTCAAGATAAATATTGTTGATTAATCGTTTGTTTCCCCAAACACACCTGCCCATTCTTGAGGGTGGGATCTATTTTCCTTTCTTTGGTCCTGGGACCCCCAACTCCTTCTCCAACTACCAAGACCATGGGCCCAAGAGTTTCCCACAAAAATATTTTTCTCCCTACACTCTATCTTCTATCCCCAAACATCCAAGGGGTTCTCTCAGAATCTGAATCTAAGAAAACTCCAAAAGAGTTACTCACAGGCCCAGTCTCATATACCAGTTCAACGGCTACACATTCCTACCCCAAGATGGTTCCCAACCTGGACAGCAGTGAAACAACCAGCTCTTCCCAGACTTAGGACATTCCTGCTTTTTTGCTCACATTTCAAAACTGCACCTCAATGTCAGCAGGAAGTAGTCAATGAATGAGTCACTACCCTCATTCATTTATATTGAACAACAGGCTGATTTCTGACTCCGGAATAAAGGGGACTGAGGTGCATATTTTCCATATCAAAGCAGACCTGGCCTCCAGGTTCTTCCAGCATCTCTCAGTTCCTACCTGACATACTCTGCCCTGAACCCTGAACTTTCCAGCCCAGGGACTGAGCTGCCTTTCCTCCAGAGGCTCTTCCCTATAGAATCCAGACATTTTGCTGTCTCTTCTCCTCCTCCTCCCCCTTCCCTTCCCCTTCTCCCTCTTCCTTCTCCTCTTCTCTTTCTGCATGCACACTCCTTTCTCTTTCCCTCCTTATCCTTCCTTTCTGCATGGTGACTTCCCTGGCCTTGGCCCTTGGGGCCAGTGAACTGGTTCACCCAAGAGCAGCTTCTCAATAAACCTGCCTTTAATCTAATCTCATCGGGTTTAAATTGACTCATTCAGTGGTGGTACAGTAATAACTTATCACTCCCCACCTCATTTTTTCTATTACCTGGAATGAAGCCTATAGGTGTCACTCAGGCCAAACGTTCTGAGCCTTAGTGATAGTTACCAACTCCAAACGTTTTCCCTAACATCCCCCCAAGGGCATGGCCCCCGGAATGCTCTTCACACTCAGGACTGCACCAGCCTTTGCCCACTGCACTTATACAACTTGCTTACTTGGAAAAGGCTTTTCAAACTCCATGTTCTCATTGTCTCTTCCAACTCATAACTGAAACAGAGTTTTCAGGAGCAAGGCTATGCCTTCCCCCAAGTTTGTGGGGAACTCCCAGGCTACCAGATAAAGTGTGCTAACCCCGAGCCAGAGCAAAGATTGACCAACTCATTTCACAAAAACACACCAAGTAAATATTTCAGGCTGAATGTTCTTGTTCACAACTACCCTGCAGTTTCCACTTCAGCTTTGCTATTAACTTCAAAAGCACCCAATAGATCATGGACAAAATATATACACATGTATGCAAATGAGTGTGGCTGTGTCCAATAAAGCTTTACTCATAATGGATGATGGTGGCCATAGTTCACTGACCTATAAGGCAGGTAATTATTTAGCTTGGGAAAAGTGAACAGTGTCCAAAAGTTTACCCTGTACTTGGTGTGTGCTTGTGAAATAAACTACTCAATAAAAGAACCCACTAAAGTGTTCTTGTTGCATCACGCTTTAAAAGAGAAGGTCACACTGTATGGTATTACAGGAGGCTCTTGAATAAAGTCACATGGACAGGTGGAAATTCTTTTTAAATTATTTTCTAAAATTAATTAATTAATTAACTCACTTTTTGTCCCAATATTAGTTCCGCCTATCCTCCTACTACTCACTCACACATTCACACAGATCCTCTCCTCATTTCTTCTTCCCCTTATCCTTTGAGAAGTGGGAGCCTACTAACCTGGGTCTTCAAGCTCGCAACCCCCCAAATCAAGTTACTGCTGGACAAAGTGCATCTTCTACTGAGGCCAGATGAAGAGGCCCAGCTAGGGGAACAGGATAGTGGAAATTCTTGGTGGTCTGAGTAAATGGATAATGGAAACATGGGACTGCACTCTGAATTCAAATAGAGCCTGCACATTTTTTGGTTTTTCTGTCTACAAATTATACTTAATTGGCTCCAGAACAAAGGGTTGGGAGAGGAATAATTTGTGAATGTTTGAAAACTTGCTGAATAAATGCTGTTTCTGCAAGAGGAGAAGAACCAGGAGACAGCCACACTGATGTTGCACTGAGTCCCAAGCTGAAACTTAAGTTACACACCTCTTAGAAAGTGGCACCTTGCTTCCTAAATGAAATGTCTCTTTGCTTTCACAGTTTTCTGGGCTGGGTGGGTGAGGATCAAAGAACATGTAAAGTCCCTGAAGTGCTAAAGACCTTCAGAATTTCCAAGGAAATATAAACTTTCTGAAGGTCCCATGGGATCTCCCCCTGAAAATGCCAAGATTTTGCTTATGCCTCTAATAAGCACAGTTATGGTGAGGACGGGTGGTTCTAAGAGAGACAGAGGCATGCTAATAGGCTAGGGACAATATAAACTTTGCCAAAAAGAATTGAAATGGATGGTATATGGTTGGGGGAGGAGGGTGCTGAGATTAGCCTAGTCATTTCCCTCGATTCTGTGACTTAAGCCTTCAAATATTCAACTCTGCATAAACCTATTGGCCAGATTACCAATCAATTGCTTTTTCTTTAAGACCTGTGCTCATATTTTTCCAAGGTTTTTCTTAATCGTTCTATTAAGTTGTAATATTTTCATGTGACTACTAATTTAAAAATAATCATTTTAAAAAGGACAAAAATGCTTTCTGTTTGTTTTTTCCTTCTGAAATCAAATTAGGAAATAAGTGTTTTGAACAGTGACCTGAATGATTGTAATTATATTTTCAGCCAGAGAAACTATGTCCAGAGTCTTGTGTTGTTCTGAATACAGTGACCCTGAGCTCTTGGACCTATGGAAAAATATTAAACAGATGTCTTACTTTATGCATATAATTTTCTTGAAAGTTAAGAAGAATGTATGTCCATGGTAGCAAGGGTTCATGCTTAAGATAAACATCTTCCATGACTTTTTAGTTAGCAGGAGAGAAATCTCAAGTGCAGCAGACAGAATCTGCAGTTGAAGAAAGACATTTCTGTTTATTTGGAGGTGAAGAACTCACACACAGGAGACACACAGAAAAAAAGACCTTCTGCAAAGTAGATGAGTTGGTGTGTGACATGGAAAGCCGGAAACACTAGTTTTTTTTCTCAAGAGCTAAAAGGGGATTAAACCCTCTGAAGTGTTTTCCTCCCTAACTTAGGGTTGGTGAGTTTTCAGGTATCAAGGATGGTTAATTGGCCCACAACTGCCAAGTGGCATGTTCTGAACAGGCCTTGAACTTGCTGAGTCACTCCATCAATGGGACCTGCTGTTGGAAGACAAAAGCAAAGTCTGTAAAACCCTTGATTTAAGATGCCAACTTTTGTCTCAAGTTAGGAGGATAAGGGTGAAGCTGACTATCCTGGAAATTCACCGCCTTTATTCCCTAGCCGAGAACAGTCTCATTTTTTCCCTACCAGGGAGTCTGTCTAATTCCTAGTCCCTTTACTGACTTCCCTGTGGACACCACAAAGTCCAATAACTAAGGCAAGCTTGTTTCTTCTGGTTACTCATTCTAGATTGATCAATGAGGGATTGATGAACTGGTCAAACAAGAAACACAGCTACAGTGGCATGGTGACTTGAACAGACAATCAATGAGTTTAGTTTCTAAAGTATTTTTAAATTGATTTATTAATTTAGGAAAACATCTCAGTATCACCATCAATTGTTAAGGTAAATGTCAATAGGTTCAGTAAGAGGGCAGACCTGGAAAGTCGTATAGCATTCATCTGAAAGTGTGGAAATGTTGTTAACTGGCTTGTAATTTGCAGAAGAGGAAAGTTTACCTAAGATGATCAATGCATTGTTTTAACTCAGGAATTCTAGAGTGTCTTAGATAGTACACAATTAATCTTAGGAATCAGTGTCCAATCATTTGTAGACAGAAAGATAAGTCACCATTGTTTTTAAAAAGCTTGTCACACTACCTGTCATATTTGAGGGCACAGGGCAGAATGAATGGCTGAGTTTTAAAATAGTAGTGGCTAGTTTCTGGGTTATTTTTCTAGACATTTGAAGGACTTACATGAAATATTTTAATTTGTCAAAGACACATGGCATAGTCAGAGAACATCAGAACTAGAAAGAACACGTACACTTTCATAGACCAAAAGGAGATATATAAAGAATTCTTTCAGAATTGGAGAAATAATTCTGTGGGGAAAAAGCAGTTTCTGAGCAAGTAGAATCTGTGCTTGAATCCCCAGAACCATATAAAAGTCAAATGTCACTCAAGTACTGATAACCCCATAATTCCCATTAGGACTTGGGAAGTGGAGACAAAAAAATTCCAGGAAGGTAAAGGGCAAGCTAGTCTGGCCTATGTAAAGGAACACTAAGGAGATCCTATGTCAAGGAAGGTAGAAGGTGAGAACTGACATCAGAAGTTGAAACCTGCCATGGCCTGCTTGTGCTTACATTAGCATGCAGTGGGTTGGCCTGATGCTGCCTGTGTCCTAATGGTAATTTGTGCTCCCCAAACTGTTTGCCCCAGAGAAGAGAAAGTTCACATGTAGACACTAGCTAAATGATCCTGCCCCCCAGTTAATTGTGTTTGGTAAAGATGCTAAAACCTAATAGCTGGGTAGAAGGTACATAGGTACGTAGGCTTCCCAGGCTTGGGCTTGGGGTCAGAGAAGAAGAGGAAGAAGTAGAATGTGAGGAGAGGAGAAAGGAGAGCTTCCGTACGTTAAGGGTCAAGAGAATGTAGGTAGCCCTGAGGGCTGCCCAATTCAGTTAAGAGCAGCCCTACTATTTTGCAGTTCACGCTGACATGAAAATGAGGCACTGCAGAGATGCCGCGTGCACTCAGTGTGTGACTTGACTTCTTGGACTATAATGAAGCAACTATTAATTTAGATCTGGAGATGGACACCTATGTAAAATGCTACTGCCCACCAGCCTTGTTCAAGGTTCAGTGAGAGACACTGTGTCAGAGGAATAAGGGAGAAATTGATATAGCAGGACACTGATGTTCATTTCTAGTCTGTGTATGTGTGTAGATAAACACTTACAATTCATGTTTGTATACATTGAATACATATATTATATATGCAAGACATAAACACAAGCCTTATTTATTACATTTTAAGTTGCGAAGCATACCTGAATAAACAGTGGAAAACAACTTTTCCTGCTCTATGGAAGCACAATTTTTAATCAGAGACTGTTGTATACATGTGAAGATTTCATTCTATTCATTATTTGAGGTGTGAAAAAAAGGACAATTTTTTATTTTTTGTTAGCTTCCACCATCTGTCAATATTAACATGGATGCTGCCTTTGAGCAGTGCTTACCCAGGTCTAGTTTCTGCTGGGTATATTAATGGTGTGCGAATACAATTCTCCTTTAATCTTTTCAGGAGAGAATTTTATCAATTTCTTAATTGACTTACAATATGCTCCAAAATGATGAGTAATAAACACATGCAAATTAATGTCTTTTATAACAAACAGAAGTTCCATTGTTCAGGAAAAAAATTGGCTTAAACTTTGGCAATTTATTTTGTTCTATCTTGCTTTTATTACTACTATTTTTTGCATTGAATCTTGTTATTTTGGCCATAGGTAAAAACATTATCTTCAAATCCCCACTAAGAAGTAATTTTGTCTTGCTGAATGCATTAGTCAGGGTTCTCGGGAGTCACAGAACTTATGGAATGTCTCTCTATATTCAGAGAATTTATTGTGATGATTTACAGTCTATAGTCCAACTAACCCAACAATGGGCAGCTGTGAATGGGAAGTCCAAGGATCTAGTAGTTGCTCAGTCCCATGAGGCTGGTTGTTTCAGCTGGGCTTCTGTATAAGTAGGTTTCTACAGATGTGCTGGCAAGTAAGTGCAAGCAAAAGAGTGAATCTTCCTTCTTCCAATGTCCTTAGATGGGCATCCAGCAGAAAGTGTGGCCCACATTAAAGGTATGAACTACCACACCTGCATCTAGGACTTGCTTTGTCCCAGGCTGACCTTGAACTCAAAGATCATCTTGCCTCAGTCTCCTGGGATTAAAGACATGTACTACTTTGCCTGTGTGTAAGCTTTTCATGGCCACTATGCCTCAAGATCTCCATGCCAAGATCCAGGTTAAAAACTTGTGTCTTCCAGACTCAAGTTCTGGATAACAGGTGAGCTCTCCAATTCAGGGTTGTAGTTCATTCTAGATATAATCAACCAGGAAAAGTCATTACAGTGAGCTTATAGATTTTCCTTTCAATTATGTTGTATGCTTGTGTATGCAAGCAGGGATGTGGCTACCTGTAGTGTTAGATCTTCTGGAACGTTACAGGTAGTTGTGAGCCACCAGATAAGAGTGCTGAAAACTGAGTTTGGATTTAATGGAAGCAAAGTACATGCTATTAATCATTTAATTACCTCTCCAGCCTTGAGCTAATAGCTCTGATTTTACTTTTTCAATCATTTGGTTTTTATTTTATTCTATCAGAAAATCTTTAATTTTCATCTCCAAAGTTTTGGGCAGCTATGTTAGTGTTGAATGGCTATCTTTTGATACTGCTGTCAGACTGGAACCCTTTAAGGATGAGTTATTGTTCAGGACTGACCACATGAGTTTAATGGGCACACTGTTACACCTGAACATCAGCCTGGGCTCTCTCAATTTCTTAGTGACACTGTTGTCAGTTAGGACAATTACAGAAAATACAGATATCAAAAACTGTACATTAAAGATCAGAGAAAGACCAGGTATTCTCTTCAGACATTCTCTTGAGAAAATACAGATATCAAAAACTGAACATTAAAGATCAGAGAAAGACCAGGTATTCTCTTCAGACATTCTCTTGAGAAAGTCTTTCACTGTACCAGGAGCTAGGCTGGTAAAGAGTAAGTCTCAGAGATATTTCTGTCCCTCCACCCCTACACAGCACCAGAGATTCAGTGAATCTGGAAACATGCCTGGAACTCACAACTGATGTAGACAGAGTGTTTTATGATGATGCCAATATCATTGGAATATGCAGTGTGATTTGGTTGTGGATTAGTAGCTGCCCTGAGCTATGCCTATTTCTCATCTTGTGTTATCAGGTCATAATCTAACTCTCTTGAGAGCAAAGTGGTGTTTCACTAGCATTAGCCTCTCTGCCACTGCCTCAGCTCATATTGTATGTTTATAGGCTTAGCTATAACACTCAGCATTCTTCTACCTGCCGTGCAACCTATTATCTGCTCCCACTTGTAATGGGCTCAGTGGCTATATGAGCTACATGTCCACATCAATTGGTAACCAAGGAAATGCCCGATAGTCTTGATAATCTGATAAGGGCATTTTCTCAATTGAGATCCTCTCTTTCCAGATGTCCCAGATTGTGTCAAGTTGACCAAACCCCTATCCAGCACAAAAATAAAACATAGTAACAAAATTTCAAGATATTTGGAGTTTAGACAAATGAGCATTTCCATAAATTTGGTGAAAGAGAAACCAGAGAATAGCAGGGACTAGAGAGATTGACCCCACTGTAGCTCTGTGAGGGGGATGTGGAATCAACCGTGTGAAGAAAAAAGTTGGGTGGAGATCAAGGTGCTATAGGTTCCTGAGACTCCTCAGAAAGTTGTTATCTATTGTGCACAGTATTAGATCGAAGATGGCTCCTGGAACACTGGTGAGACAGCAAAAAGGAACTAACTAAGGTCATGGAGGTGGTTGCTGTTTTGGTAAATATTAAAACAACAGCAGCAGCAACAACAACAACAACACCCTGAAACCTTTTATCCCACACTATCTGTGGGACTGCATGGCACTTGGTTCCCTTTTAACTCTAGTGCCAGCATCTGTAGGGCTGCATAGCAGTGAGGGCTATCCTTATCTCAGCGGCTCCACGCTTCCCCCAAGTACTCTCTGACTCAGGTGGTCTGCAGGCTGTTCCAGTGTGGCACCTTGCCTCGCTGGTTTCTAGTTTTAGTTCTGGCACCTGTGGGGCTAAATTGAACTAGTCATAATTTATCTCTGATTAGTATCTCTCCAGGCAGCTCTCTACGAGCCTTGAACTCTGGCTCCGGCTACTCAATAAAATCAAGACTCAACAAACTGTAACCCAACAATCAGATTTATATGTTAAGTTTTCAATCCGCAATACATCTACACAATAAACTCACAACCAATTGATAAGGATATAAATAAACCATCTAGATAAGGTAAATTTGCCTACAGAAATCCACCCATTAAGAAATATCCATAACTACCTTGGTAATTCGAGACCACCTGGATCTGAGTCATCCTTCTTTACCTTGAATCTCCTCCTCCTTCCCCTTCTCTTCTGCCTTACAAAAACTTTGTCCCCACCCTGTTTTTTTACTGTCCAATCAGGGCCCTGACCTAACTTCTGCCAGCCCTCACCTGCATATAGAAATCAACCTACAGGTTGCTTCCCCACCTTCACGAATGTCCTAACAGGTGAGGACTATGCTAGACGATGCTGAACTGACTGTTAAGCCAGCCCCAGGATCCTCTTTCCTTTACTTCCCACGCAGTGGAATTGGCTACCACACTAAGGTTGAACTCTGATCCTTAGGCTGACATGGCAAGCACTTTACTGAGTTCCAACCTCATGTTCTGAATTACCTCATCTGGCAGGGATTTCATTGGGCGAACAGCTTAAGCACTGGGCAAGAAACTCAAATCTGCACCGATGTTAGTCTTCTGAGTCTAATTTCCTGGAATTCATCATGTGACTCCATTGTCTTTTATTCCCATTTTTGATCCTGTACCCATAGAACTGGGAATTTCTGGGGAGACAAAGCATCCAAAGGTAGAGGAGCCCAGTATACAATAGTGCCCTGTCTCTAGTGGTTTCATTTCTTGCTTTGCTCTGAACATCATCATCAACTTCTTTCTGAATCTTGACTAATGGAATAGGATACTCAGTCCAGTCAACATCTCCTGGTTCAGCTATTCTCCTTAGAATGAGAAGCCAGTGACAATGTGTTTAGGTGTGACAAAATAAATCAACTTGAATTAACTCTTTGTCTTCAGGAATTAGAAGAAAGTCAACCCCTAAATTCTTCTGATAGGAGGGCATAGAAAGGTGGAGGGGGTGGGCAGATGGTAGAAGGCACACTCCAGCACCCTGTGTTGCCAAGGAAACTAAGAAAGCCTTCAGATGACGCAGAAAATAAAAGGTACTTACATTTTGGCAGCCTGTTGCTTAGTGTTATAATAGATAATTCTCAAAGCACCTTGCTCACAGGATTATTTGAACATAGCACAGAACTGCTTGTACCTGAACTTTTTGTGTGTAAACTTCCTCAAACTCATATTCATCCAGTGGGAAGACGATAGAGCTATGGAGCTGTTATCCTGGGCCCTGCCTAGACTGTGGATGTATCCGGGTCTGAAAGAACCAAAGCCTCCTGTGCTGAGAACTGGTCATCTAATATGCCAGGTTTTTAGCAACTAGTAACGGTTTATATTCATTAAAATTAAACAATATATTAAAATTAAATTTGTTAGCAATACAAACTTCTTGTCAAATGCCTGGCAGAAACCCTTCAGGTGCTCATAGAGGCCATGTTGAGCAGTGCAGATGAGTGAAAAACTCTACTGCAAAGCACCGTGGAGAGGAGATGGCTGTCACTGGGTTCAAGATCAAATACAAATTTCACATCCTGAAAGATACTCTTAAACATAAGATCTGGAACGAGGGTGGAATGAAATGTAGTCTCACAAGGGATCTTGGGTATGAGAAAAATAAAAATCTACTGAGGATTACGAGTTTGAATGGTTGAGTCTGTAAGATGTAAGGCTTTCCTTTCAGTTGTTGAGATTAGCAGTCCAAATCAACTCCACACTCTGCTAAATCTCTCTGAGAATCTGTCTCCTTAGTCAGAAGTGGCTAGGGTTGACCTTTGGGCCAACCAGGGTATGTCCTCATTAATGCAGGGGGGACTTGCTCCATAAGGTTGATCTAGTGAGGAGTTGGGTTTTCATATTTGTGTTAGAAATGTTAAATCCCTCTAGAAGTCCACGGAATGTGACTGCGTCCAAACAAGACAGAGAGAGCCAGGTGCTTATTTCATTCAAAGAATCTGAACACAGAAGCCAACTGCTGATGCTCGGAGTCTGGCTGAGTGAGCCAAACCCCCCAACTGAGGGGAATAAAGAATCCCACAGCAGCAGGGATCGGCCAAGATTCTCACAGTGATGGTGTATGCAAAAGGCAGTGGAAGAAATACAAGCCAGCCAGTCACATTTTTTTTTCTTGGAGAAAACAGCTCTCTTTGTATTCAGAGTCTCCTTTCTCCCAGGGCCTCTGATATGATAATATCTGAATGAGGCAGGATGCGGGGAGAGCCCCACAGAATCAAAGCCAGCCTTCCCCACAGATAATGTGGTCCTTTTCTTCCTGGGCCAAGCTTTTCTTACAGTCTCATTCTGATTTCTTTCCCAGGAGGCTCCTCAGTTCCTGAAGCAGTCTTCTGGCAGTCCCACCATCCCAGGCAGCCAGATACATCTGAATACCAGTAGCAAGCAATACAGCTGGATTCTTGCTAGAACAGGAGTCATTGCAGCCTACCATGTGTCAGGATCTTTCAGGGCTTTGCTTAGTAGATTCCTCAAAATAAAGCAACAAGAGAGTACCTGCTGCCTCTACTAGACCAAGAATTGAACTGGGATTCTGAGAAATTAAACGTTGATTAAAGTCTGGGAAGACATCTTAGCTGATAAAGTGCTTGGCTCTTGAGCACAGGGTTCTGAATTTCACCCCCAAAACCCATATAAAAAGCTAGGTATGGTGATGCATACTTATAATCCTAATGTTGACGAAGCAGAGATTGGTACATACTTGATTCATTGACCAGCCAGCCTAGCCAAGTTGGATAGCTGTGGGCCGGTAATAGGACTGTGTCTACAAAACAAAGGGGACTGTTCTTGTAGAAAGACATCACATGGTAACTTCTGATATCTCACAAATGTGCACATGTAGTCACTCATTTTCACATAAACATGAACATACCTGTTAAACTCACAGGCATAAACACAAACATATTTGCTTCAATTCTTGAGGCATAGTTGAGCTTGAAGGAACCCAGTCCAGATAGCCACAATGTTGGTTCTGACATTACTGTGACTATACGGGGTTCCTGATGCAGTTTAATAGTCTCTGAAAAATCAAGATCTGTTTCCTTCTGTTGCAGTATTTTGTGCTTGAAAGAATCATGAGTGGTAAGGAATGAGAGAAAGGAGAGTATAGCTTGTTGAGGCTGACTCTCAAGAAACCTTTCTACCTTTTGGTCTTAGTAACAAACCACTCTTGGCACATTGCTTAGAACTACAAATTTAGGGATCAGAGAAACCAAGCTCAGTTCCCATTACACACATTAAAAAGCTCACAATGACCTGCAAATCATTTCATGGGATCTGAAACCTCTTTTGTCTTCTGTGGGCACTTGTGCACATATCTCAGTACATATACAAAATTTAAAAATTTAGAGAGTTATACACTAATAGAAATGAGCAGAGATAATTCACATGGGAACTAACTTTATGTTTTGCCCTTGGGTGTATATTTTTTGACAAGATGGGATATATAGAATTTCCTGGGGCTGACTTAAATTTATACAGATAAAGTCCACAATGATCAATGAAGTCCAAGATCTTGCTAGGGTGGGGTCATATAAAAATCTAGTAAAATTCAAGAGATGAGAGCCAAATATGAATACAATGTCTACTTGAAATAGCTTTAATAAAACCACTTATTTCACATAAAATTTGACACAGTACTAAATAAAAACCAGGACTGGTTGAGAATGGAAGGAATTTTACTTTTTTCCTTTTAGATTTTAAAATATATACATTGGTTGTATGTATAGGTGCCTGTGTGGGCTAGAAGAGAGTATCTCATGCCTCAGATCTAAAGTTACAGGCATTTCTGTGCTGCCTGGCATGAGGGATAGAAAAAAAAACTCCAGTCTTCTAGAAAAAAGATCAGCAAGCACTTTTTGCCATCTCCTCGGCATGGAAAGTTCTTTTCAAGCATTTTTTCCTGAAGTTGGGTTATTGTCTATGGCTATCGGAACATTTTTGCCTCCTGTGGCTGTTCTGTATGCTTCTACTGGTGGAGGTGGGGTTATCTAGACAATTGATATCAACCTACAAAACTGCAGCAGAGGAGAAAGTTTGAGCCAAATGATCAGAAGAAATTCATAGGCTTATAAGAGCCTTTGTGGACTGTATTTTTTGGACACCCAAAATTTCAAGCATTGTTCAATGGGGACTGGCAACTCCATGAACTTACAATATCTCAAAACAAGATGCAAAATAAGTCAACAACTCAAAGTTTCTGATTTTCTTCAGGTATTCTTTTCTCACTCTGCATATTTTAGTTAGATCAGCAGTATAGTGATCAGTCCATGTATTCTATTCTCATTGCTATTTGCTGCCTTTCGGAAATAATTCTTCTAGATTCTTACTACCCAACTGCTTTTGAGTTTATTGACGTCATAGTTTGGACTTGGGAACAATGCTTAAGTGCCTCAGGCTATACATTGACCTAGCTTCGCAGACCCCATTTCATGATTATTCAAGTCAATTTTATAAAACAGAATGAAGAAAGCTACAAAAGATTATGAAGAGAAATAAAGAAACAAAAGTCATTCTAAGTCTGCCATGAAAGAAAGGGTTAAATTTAAAGGCATTAGCAGCAGTGTTTGATTAGAAAGGAAGCTAATAAGACTTGTTTTTTATGAGATTTATTAGAGTAAAAAGAACAGAATGTTCTTACGGGTTTATGATGGGAATAGAGTATTATATAAAAGCAGTACCATATATGGAGGATAAACATAATGGGAAGGAGCAGCCACTTTTAAAACCTGGAAAGAAACTTCACCATGAATGAGAATAAGAGAAAATAAGAGAGAGGAAAGAGGTAGTAAGAGAGGAAAGGTACACCACTTAATAAAACTACCCTACCCTAAAGAAAGAGATGGCTATAAAAGTACGAGAAGCTTACAGAACACCAAATAGATTGGACCAGAAAAGAAAATCCTCCTGACACATAATATTCAAAACACTAGATGTACAGAACAAAAAGAGAATCTTAAAAACTGAAAGGGGAAATGATCAAGTAACATACAAAGGCAGACCTATCAGAAGTATGCCTGACTTCTCAACAGAAACTCTAAAATCCAAAAGGTCCCAGACAGATGTCTTCCAGACCCTAAGAGACCACACATGTCAGCCCAGATTACTATACCTAGCAAACCTTTTAATCACCACATAGAAAACACAAAATATTCCATGACAAAACCAAATTTAAACAATATATTTACTCTAATCTAGCCCTAGAGAGGATAGAAGACAGAACCTTCCAACACTAGGAAGGAACTACACCTGAGAAAATACAAGAAATTAATCATTTCACAGTAAAACCAAAGGAAGATAATCACCTACATACAGTACTACCACCAACATCAAAATAACAGGAACTAGCAAGCATTAGTCATTAATATCTCTCAGTATTGAAGGACTCAGTTAACAAATAAAAAGACACAGGTTAAACAGACTGAACACATGAACAGGAGCTATCATTCTGCTGCATTCAAGAAACACAACTCAGCCACAGAGATAGATATTCCCTCAGTGTTAAAGGGTTCAAAAGGGGTTTTTAAACAAACAGACCAAAAGACAAGTGAAGGTAGCTGTTCTAATGCATAATAAAATAGACTTTCAACCAAAAGTAATCAAAAGAGATGGGGAAGGACACTTCATACTAATAAAAAAAAAATCCACCAAGAGAGCATGTCAATTCGGAACATCATGCCCCAAATGCAAGGACAACCACATTTGTAAAAGAAATATTACTGAAGCTCAAGTCACACATCAAATCCCATCCAATAGCATTGGGGAACTTCAAAACCCCATTGTTACCAATGGGCAGGCCATTGAAACAGTAACTAAACAGATTAACAATGCTGACAGATACTATGAACCAAATGAATCTAACAGACATCTATAGAAACTTTCATCCCAAACAAAAATCTATACCTTCAACATCTCACAGATCCTTCTCCAAAATTGACCATCTAATTAGGTACAAGTCAAGGATCAACAGATACAAGATTGAAATCATCCCATGCATCTTTTCAGATCACCCTCGATTAAGGCTGGACTTAAACAACAAAAGAAACAACAGAAAGCCCCAATATTCATGGAAACTTAACAACTCTCTACTCAATGATCACTTGGTCAGGGAAGAAAGAAAGAAATTAAAAACTTTCTAGAATTCAATGAAAAGGAAGGCACAACATACCCAAACTTATGGGACTCAATGAAAGCAGTGCTAAGAGGAAACTTCACTACGTTAAGTGTCCTCATAAAGAAACTGGAAAGTTACTCAGCTATCAAAAACAACGGCTTTATGAAATTCGTAGGCAAATGGTTGGAACTGGAAAATATCATCCTGAGTGAGATAACCCAATCACAGAAAGACATACATGGTATGCACTCACTGATAAGTGGCTATTAGCCCAAATGCTTGAATTACCCTAGATGCCTAGAACAAATGAAACTCAAGAGGGATGATCAAAATGTGAATGCTTCACTCCTTCTCTAAAAGGGGAACAAGAATACCCTTGGCAGGGAAGAGAGAGGCAAAGATTAAAACAGAGACTGAAGGAACACCCATTCAGAGCCTGCCCCACATGTGGCCCATACATATACAGCCACCCAATTAAACAAGATGGATGAAGCAAAGAAGTGCAGACCGACAGGAGCCGGATGTAGATCGCTCCTGAGAGACACAGCCAGAATACAGCAAATACAGAGGCGAATGCCAGCAGCAAACCACTGAACTGAGAATAGGACCCCCGTTGAAGGAATCAGAGAAAGAACTGGAAGAGCTTGAAGGGGCTCGAGACCCCATATGTACAACAATGCCAAGCAACCAGAGCTTCCAGGGACTAAGCCAGTACCTAAAGACTATACATGGACTGACCCTGGACTCTGACCTCATAGGTAGCAATGAATATCCTAGTAAGAGCACCAGTGGAAGGGGAAGCCCTGGGTCCTGCTAAGACTGAACCCCCAGTGAACTAGACTGTTGGGGGGAGGGTGGCAATGGGGGGAGGGTTGGGAGGGGAACACCCATAAGGAAGGGGAGGGGGGAGGGGGATGTTTGCCCAGAAACCAAAGAATTATTATTAAGTATTAAATAAATTAAAAAAAAAGAAACTGGAAAGATATCATACAAGCCAGTTAGCAGCACACCAAAAGCTCTAGAACAAAAGAGCATGAAACACATACAAGAGGAGTAGATGGCAGGAAAGAGTTAAACTTAGGGCTGAAATCAGTTAATTAGAAACACTACAAAGAATCAACAACAGCAAGAGATAGTTCTTTGAGAAAATCAACAAGATAGACAAACCCTTAGTCAAACTAACTAAAATGCACAGGGACAGTATCCATATTAACAAAATAAGAAATGAAAATGAAGACATGGTAACAGAAAAGGAGGAAATTTAGAAAACCCTTAGGTCTTACTTCAACAGCCTGTACTTAACAAAATTGGAAAATCTGAATGAAATGGATGATTTTCCAGGCACACACCACTTACTGAAGTTAAGTCAAGATATAAACAGTGCTATAATCCTTAGAGTCTACAAAGGCCAGGGTTTGGGGGTGGGGAGTCCAGGGTGTAGGCTTAGATTCTTCAAAATCTACTTTACTAAGGGTTCTTTTTTTTTTTTTTTATTAACTTGAGTATTTCTTATATACATTTCGAGTTTTATTCCCTTTCCCGGTTTCCGGGCAAACATCCCCCTCCCCCCTCCCCTTCGTTATGGGTGTTCCCCTCCCCATCCTCCCCCCATTGCCTCCCTCCCCCCAACAATCTAGTTCACTGGGGGTTAAGGGTTCTTAAACACTTCAACCTCTCTTCTAGCCCACCACCCACTAGAGGAGAAGAAAAGTTATTAGTACACCCGGGAAATAGACCTGTTTAGAAATAGTTCCAATCTTTATTGTCAGGATATCAGCAGTTTAGTCTACCAGCAAACCACCTACCTAACAGGAATCATCAACCTCAGTCCAGTCCATTCAGCAGGCAACGTACATGAATCAGCATCTGTAGTCCAGGCTACTAGGCAGATACCACACACAAATCATACCTTCAGTCTAGTTCTCCCAGCTGACACTACACACAAATCAGCAGCAGCACCTCGGTCCATAATAATCCTTGAAGCCTCACCAGATCTTGACACAAGCCCATGGAAGGGGCAAGAAGCTGCCAGAATATCATAGGAATTTCTTTAGTGAGTTATTCTCTACAAAGTCATGACAAGCAATGTTCAGCAATATGGTCCAGGGCCAAGCAGTGCCAGAATATTGTCAGTGTAGACTAGCAAGTTAGTGTAAGGCAAACCAAATATGAACTTTGTCTACCTGTCTGTGGTCATATTTGTATTCTTTCTAAACATTACGCATCCTTTCATGTGTTTGGCTCAGTGAAACATCCTCTTATCTGTGCCTGCTTAAGCAAAGCATTCTTTCATATGTCTGCTTTAGCAAAATATCCTTTCACTTATTTGCCATAGCAAAACATCATTATGGCCTAACTGAGTCTCTAAAGAAATCAGAAATGTCCACTTCTCCAGGGCCAGATGGTTTTAGTGCAGAATTTACCAGTCTTTCAAAGAAGAGCTAATATTAGTGATCCTTAAATTATTCTACAAAACACAAACATAGGGAACACTACCAAATTCATTCTATAAGGCCACAGTCACCCTGATACCTAAACTATACAAAGACTCAGCAAAGAAAATTTCTTACCAATGCAAAAATACTCAATAAAGTTCTTGCAACACATATCCAAGAACACATCATTTACCATGATCAAGTAGACTTCAGCATACTGATGCAGGGATGATCCAATATATGAAAATTCATTAATGTAATTCTGCATATAAGCAAACTACAAGAAAAAAATGACATGATCTGTGGGGCAGTGCTACCAGATAGAAGATGGGGCAAGGTTTAAGTAGGTTCAGAAACCTTGACCCTGGGAAGTTTCATAATGTAGAAAGGCAGTTGTTACAACCAACTCTCATCCGGGGTCTACCTGTTTTGGAACATGGGACACCACACCACACACCACTAGGAGGACTATGGCAATCACATAGGGATAATGCATAAGGTTCTTCCCCATGCAAATAAAGCATCCCTAATATATCAGACTGAGCCAATGGGAAGAGTCTACCCCTAGATCTCACCCAAATAAAAAATATGTATAACGTCTGTGTCCACAAGGAATAAAGTGCACACAATATTTTACCAAGAATCATCCAAGAGAATGAGCTGTAATGCTCCAGGGACAAGTTTTCCTTCCTCAGGCTTTCATTGCTGGACTTTGGCCCCACCCAGCAGGCTGGGTTTGTTTTCATCAATACAGCCACTAGGCTTGCCACTACAGCTATCAGAAGCCATTCTCTGTTTATTGATTAATTGAAGCCACATGCTTCCACTCGGTTAGTGGTTCCTGCTTAGACTTCTAGCTGCCCACCACAACTTATGTCTAGTCACCAAGGTTGTGATGACAGCAGAAGAGGTGCAGCAGCGTGTCCTGCTCTAGCTTCCCCACTGGAGAGCTGTAACATTTTGGCTTTTCTAGTCAGGCTAGAGCCTGAAGGGACCTTTCTTCCTAGCTGGGCAGGGGTCCTCCTCGGATTGCTCTCTGCCTTCCCTGAATGGCCAGCTGGCTGTGTTTTGATACAAAAACCAACAATGATAATCTCAATAGATGCTTAAAAAGCCTTTGACATAATCTAATACCCTCTTATGTTAAAAGTCTCTTGGAGAGATTAGAAATACAAGGCATGTACCTAAACATAATAAAAGCAATATACAACAAGCCAATTTCCAACCAACAACAACTTAAATGGAGAGAGGCTTACTCAGCAAATTCAGGGATAAGAAGAGCCTGCTCATTCTCTCCAAACTTTTTCAATACAGTACTTGAAGTACTAGCTAGGGAAATAAGATACCAAAAGGAAATCATGGGAATACAAACATAGGGAAAGGAACAAGTCAAGTTATCACAAGAAGATGTGATAATATACAACTCCCCCCACCCCTAAGTTGACCAGAGAACTCCTACAGCTGATAAACAACTGCAGCAAAGTATCTGGATACAAAATTAACTCAAAGCACACAGTAGCCCTCCTTTATACAAATGATAATCGGGTTGAGAAAAAATTAGAGAAAAGTACCCTTCACAATAGCCACAAGTAATATAAAATATCTTGATTTAACTCTAACCAATCAAGTGAAAGTTCAGTATGACAAGAATTTCAAGTCCCTGAAGAAAGAAGTTGAGGAAGATACTACACTTGATCTTAGTCAAAAGGCTGAGAAGCAGTGAAATTGAAGAAGATACCAATAGATGGAAAGATTTCCATGCTCATGGATTCCTAGGATTAACATAGTGAAAATGGCCATCTTACTAAAATCAATCTACAGATTCAATGCAATTCCCATCAAAATTTGAACACAATTTTTATAGACCTTGAAAAAGCAGTTCTTGACTTCATATGGAAAAATAAAAAACCCAGGATAGCTAAAGCAATCCTGAACAGTAAAAGAACTGCTGGAGGAATTATGACCCTGGTCTCAAGCTGTACTGAAAAGCAGAAGTGATAAAATCTGCATGGGATTGGTATAGAAACAAACAGTTTAATCAAGAGAATCAAATTAAAGACCCAGAAATAAACCTACACACCTGTGGACACTTGATTTTTTCACAAAGAAAGCAAAACTATATAATGGAAAAAAGAACTTATCTTCTACAATTGGTCTAACTGTATGTCTTCATGTAGAATGCAAATGGATCCAAAATCATCACTCTGTACAAAACTGAAGTCCAAGTGGAGCAAAGACCTCAACATAAAATTGGATACACAAAATCTAGTGGAAGAGAAAGTGAGAAATAGACTTGAATGCACTGGTATGAGAGACATTTTTTTTTTTCTGAACAGAACACCCATGGCTCAGTCTCTAACACCAACAATTGATAAAGGCGACCTCCTGAAACTGAAAAGCTTCCGTAAGGCCAAGGACACTGTTAATAGGACAACACAGCATCCTCCTTATTGGGAAAGGAACTTCACCAACCCTATATCCGACAGAGGGCTATTCCCACACTGAAAAAATGTACAAAATTTATGAAGAACTCAGGAACTTAGCCTCCAATGGCCCAAATAACGTAACCAAAAAATGAAGCTAAACAGAGAATTCTTAACAGAGGAATCTCAAATGGATGAGAAGCACTTAAAGAAATTTACCAAGTCCTTAGCCACCAGGGAAGTGCAAATCAAAACAACTTACACCAATCAGAATGGCTCAGATCAAAAACTCAGTGACAGCATATGCTGTCAAGGATATGGAGATAGAGGAACAATCCTCCATTGCTCATGGGAGTGCGAACTAGTAAAATCACTCTGGAAATCAATCTTGTAGTTTCTCAGAAAGTTGGAAATAATTGAAGATCTAGCTATACCATTTCTGGGCATATACTTGAAAGATGCTCTACCATAACACAAGGACACATGCTTCACTATAAGCATAGCAGCTTTATTCCCAATAGCAAGAAACTGGAAACAACATGTATGTCTGTCAAACTAAGAACAGATCCAGAAAATGTGGTTCATTTACACAATGGAATACTATTCAGCTATTAAAAATAGACACCACGAACTTTGCAGTCAAATGAATGGAACTTGAGAATATCGTCCCAAGAGACATAACCCAGACCCCAAAGCATATGGTATGTACACACTTATAAGTAGATATTATCCATATAGAACAGAATACCCTCATTACACTCCATAGACCCAAAGAAGCTAAATAAGAAGGAAGACCCAAGGGCGGATGCTTGAATCTTACTTGGAAGGGGAAGTAAAATAGTCAGAGGAAGCAGAAGGAGGAATGGAACTGTGTGGGAGATGGGAAGGGGATAGGAATGGGGGTGTTGTCAAGATTGGGTGTAGGGAGAGACAAGAGAGAGGGCCAGGAAAATTAAAGGAAATACACTGCTGCTGGGTGTGGAGGTTGGGGGAATCTCTGGGAAGTACCAAAAAGCTGGGATGGGGAAGGCTTCCAGGAGTCAATGCAAGTGACTTCAGCTGAGATGCATAGCAGTGGGAATATGGAACCTGAAGAGACCACCTCCTGCAGGCACTTAGGACCCCCAGTGAAGGGATAAGACACCAAACCACCCACAAAATATTTGTACTGAAATTTGTCCTATCTAAAAGAAAGATAGGGACAGTGGTGGAACAGAGACTGAGGAAATGGCCAAGCAGTAACTGCTCCAACTTGAGACACATCCCATCAGAAAGTACCAATCCCTGACACAATGATACTATGTTATGCTTGCAGACAGGAGTCTGCATAAATGTCCTCTGACAGCCTCCATCAAGCAGCTGACTGAAGTACATGCAGATTGCCACAGCCAAACACTGGACAGAGTTTGGGATTTTTTAATGGAAGAGTTGGGAGAAGGATTGAAGAGCCTGAAGGGAAAGGAACTGCATAGGATAACAAAGAGAGTCAACTAATACGGACCCTTACAGACTCTCAGAGACTGAGTGACCTACCAAAGAGCATACATGCATAAGTTGGACTAAGGCCCAGGGCACATATGTAGCAGATGTGTAGTTCAGTCTCCATGTGTGTCCCCCCAACAACTGCAGTGCGGGCTAGCCCTAAAGCTGCTGCCTGTCTCTGAAATCCATTTCCCAACAGGCCTACCTTATCTAGCCTCATTGAGAGAGAATGTGCCTCTCCCTGCAGAGACTTAGTGGGCCAGGGTAGCAGGGGTACCCAGAAGCTACCCATCCTCTCAGAGAACAATGGGAGGGAGAAGTGGGGGAGGGATTTTGTGAGAGGCAGAGTGGCAGGGGGCAGCAGTTGAGTCTTGATTTTGACAACTTGATGGGAGTTGATACTATAACACAGGGGTCCTTTGCAGGGACTGTGAGCAGAGTTCGAGGCAAAGATTCAGCAGGGAAAGAGGGCAGCCTGGCCTGAGGCTAGCAATAGGGGTGGAGAGACCCCTGGGGACATAGAATAGCTGGGGGTAATGTGGTGAGGTGCCCGAGAACCAGCCACCAAAGAGATGAATATACCCCGCTAATGCCATATGGCTCGACGATGTCTGCTAGCGAGGGTTTGTGGGTATTTTTAATATTTACTGCAACATGCTTTGGTTCTCTTGTGGTTTTGAATGGGAACAGTTTCTCTGTGTGTATTCAGCTTAGGGTCTGAATAGGAAGCCTTTTGGATTTAGAGACAGATTAATAATGGCATCTGGGGGATTATGGAAGGATCGTGAAGGGATTGTATTTTAAAGAAGTAAATATATTTTAGTTGTTTTCTGTTTCTGTGGCCCATGGTAGCAAAAATAAAGTAGAACTCACTGCCTCTCTTGAACCTGAATTACATAAATGATGTGATCATGATTTTGAAGGGTTAGAGTGAGCAATCACTAATAGATTTCTCATAAGCAAATAAGGTTGTTTTAGTTCAGTGGACTAAGACATTTGGATGTGTCTTTTGCCCAAATATATTACTGACAGGGCAGATAGTAAGGATATCAATTTACTTTACTTCTTCACAGGTTTTCTTGAACTATTTAAGTGAAAATGAAGGCCAGCTAATGAGCTTAAGTATTTAAAGCCAAGTTCTGTTGGGGTGATGTTGAGTTAGCAAGAACAAAGAACATTTGCAAAACTGGCTCTGGTGTATTTTAGGAAGTATTTTTAAAATATGAAGTAGGATAGGCAACGGAGCTTTACAGAGCAACTGGAGAAATAGCTGAATTTAGACTATGTCAAAGTCAATTAAGGAAGAACCACGGAAGCACATGCCCCTGATGTGTTCTCACGGAAAAAAATATAACCGTGGAAATCCGCAGCCTTGAATTGTTAGCCTGGCTCCATGGTAATTATGAGCTGCTGAAACTTGAAGTAATGAAAGTTTTCTGAGTTCTAGTTTGCTTTATTGTAAATTGAAGATAATTCCAGAGACCTCATAGGTACTTTACAGTTAATAGAGAACATGGGTGAAAAATTTTTCAATTTACTTTTTTAATTTTTAAAGATATGTTCTTTAAACATTTAATTGATTTTTTTGTGAGTTTCATACCATGCACTCCAATCCCGCTCCTCTCCCCATCCCTTCATATTTTTCCTTCACCCTTGCAACCTCCCCAAATAAAACACACACACAAACCACCACTATCACCACCACCACAGCAATGAAAACATAGAACACATCTCATGGAAGCTGTAGTTTATCACAGCATGTCTCACAGTGTTTCCCTTTGTCCACACATCTTGACTAGCAAATATTCATTGCAATGAATCATTGGTCTGGTTAGAGGTCTCTGGCTTCTGTGACACCATTAATATTGGATCCTCATGGGGACTCCTCCAGGATTGTTATTGCCCTGTGTCATGGAGATCCTGTAGCTTTGAAACAGCAAGGCTGGCCCTTACAGGAATCTCAAATGTTCACAAATGATAGAGATTTGGGGGTGGGAAAATTCAGAGTCCCGGATCTGGGCTTAGGTGGTGGCTGATTATCAGCTCTCCCTTATCTGCATCAGCAAGGAGAATTCTCCAGCATGGCTTTTGCTAGGACACATATGGTGCTCTCAGAAGGAGGCAGGGTCATCAACTCCCTTGCTCTCATGCCCTTAGGGCCAACTTACCAGCACCCATGGTGAGAGGTGGTGGTGGTGGTGGTGGTGGTAGTGCTGGTGTGTGTGTGTGTGTGTGTGTGTGTGTGTGTGTGTGTGTTTGTTCGTTTGTACATATTTATGTGTGTTCAGGTACATGACTATGCACATGTGTGCTCTGTATACAGAGACCAGAGGAGAGTGTTGCCATCCATCTACTTGATTTTATTTTCAGACAGGGCCATTCACTGGTCTGTCGTTGGCCACACCAGGCTGCCAGGCTCTTTGGTCACTGAGTCCCAGGACCTGCCTGTCTTCACCTCTCCAGTACTCAGGGATTGAATTCAGGTCCTCATGTGGTGCCTTGACCAAGCTTTCTCCCCAAGCTCAGCAGGTTTTCTAGGTTAGTAGCTGACAGGGTACAGCAAGGCTGTCTGGGAGAAATGTAATGTGAGTCACCAAGTTGAATTCATGTATAACCTAGACGTTTTAATTTGTATGCAAGTATAATTAAAGACTTTCTAGTGGCCTTGTGAAAGTAAAGGGGATAGTGAACTTAATTTTAATAAGGTATTTAATTCAGTATTTCTAAAGTGCCTTTCTCTTCTTTTCCCGCTCACTTCCTCCAAGTTTTCTGATCAGGAAAAAGGATCCAGAGAGCCAAGGTAGACTGTCCAACATGCACTGTGTATCTTCAGTCTTTGCTCTCACTTGGTCATCCCACTCTCATCACTGTTCTCTAGAGAGGACACCAGAGTTCAAACATGTGATGTCACAGGACACACTGGGAGGAAGAGAGATTGCTCCAAGAGTGAAATGCCTGATGAGACTGTTCTGCAGTGTAATCTCACTGACCTAGTAAAATCATGCCTTCTGAATCTTCTGCAAATGGAAAACCAAACTTTTGGCTTGCTGTTGAAAGTTCTCACAAAAATCTTTTACTGTTTCAACCTCCTACTGGTGTCTGACTCTTGCAGGGCACAGCACACAGAATAAAAAGAAAAAAAAAACTTGCCAAATCAATATAAGCATTCAATAAATAGAAGACACAGATTAAGACTGGTGAGGATATTGGAGAGAATTTAGTGAGGTAATTCTGGTATAATACTTGCTCACTTTTCTTTCTCTTTCCCCTTACTTTCCCAGAAGAGAGCAGCAACTCTCCATGCCTCCCACAGCTCCTGATCTTGCAGAGCCAAGAACCTTCTGCAATGCAGTGACCCTTGTTTTTTAAACACTATTTTTATTCCTCTGCTTAAAATAAATGAAATCTATGGGACTGTGGGGATGGCTCAGTATGTAAAGTGCTTGTTTTGGTAGGACTTGATTTCAATTTGCAGTATCCAAGTGAAAAATTGAGGCATAATAGTTCTTTTTAGGGGGGGGGGGCAGAGGTGGGCACCTCCTTGGATCTTGCTAGCCACCTAGTCTAGAGGAGTTGCTTAGCCCCAGGTAGAGTGAGAGACTCAAAAAATAAGGTGGAGAATTATACAAGAATATTTTTGACACCAACCTCTAGTTGCTACCTGCATGTGAACACAAGGCTGAACATCTTTCCAGTGCTGACCCGGGACAATCCTCAGTTACCTGTCCCAACTCACTGCTGGGCTCCAGGCTGCTAGAGGTTCAACAGTGAACAGGGTTCATGTTTATGAGTATGTTTGTAGAAGTAAGGAGGGTTCTGCCAGGGCTGTGGAGAGACAGCTCTATTGTGAAATATGATGAAATTAGGACACCGTGTAATGTAGTCTAGTGCAGCGATATTGCTCTAAGAAGTGAGGTGGAAGAAAATATGTCCAGGATAAGAGAGAACAGGATTTATGCACCAATACACACACACACACACACACACACACACACACACACACACACACAAACACACACACACAAACACACTCACACACACGGGTAATGGGAGGCAGAGAGAAGGAGAGATGCATGCATGGATAGGTACACAGATAAACACAAACAGGAAAGAGAATTGGAGTTAAATCTATAGCTAAGCTGTGGCTTGTGGATTGAAGGAATTTGGTACCTTAAGGTATGACATCTAATTTGGAAATATGGGGGATAATTTTTCTGCTACTGAAGGAACTGTGTGTTTCCCGAGAGTGCCATTATAAAGAGACAGAAATGCAATTATTTTGGATTGTTTTTGTGCTCTGGTATTTTTAGATCTTCCTATAAACACCTCCCTGGAGGAGTGCACTGCACGTGGCGTGCCAGGGTACATCAGCCTGTTCACAGCAAAGGCAATGACAACTTGACGAGATGTCTGGGCTTGTAGATGTCAGAAAGAGCCCAGGTGCTGAGGCAAGATATTCATGTATTTTGAGTCTTTAGTGGGACAGTTTCTTACTCCATCCCTCTCCCCTGAGGCTGAACATCTTCCCAGTGCTGACCCTGGACAGCCATCGACACAGTCACTTGTTGTGTTACAGTATCTCACTCCTGGGCTCCAGACTACTAGAGCTTCAACAGTGAACTGGGTTCCTGTTTGCAAATGTTTGTAGAAGTAAGGATGGTTCTGCCAGGGCTGTGGAGAGACAGCTCTATTGTGAAATATGACGGAATCAGGACCATGTAACTTAGTCTAGTGCCGTAATGTTGCTCTAAGAAGCGAGGTAGAAGAAAATATCTCCAGGATAAGAGAGAACAGGATAAAATACCTTGATTTTTTTTTAAAAGGTGTGGATTTTTCTTTCCCAGACAGATTGTTAAATAGGCCCCTTTTGCTCAGTGGGGCTGATAATGAAACATCAGGGCATTAAGGTTATTTCAGTTTCCTGTGTCTCCCAGGGTCACATAAGTCTTCTGATATGCATGTTAATCCATTTCAGCCTTCCTACCAGCAGCTGCCTAAGTAGGGCAATCGGTTTAGTTTGTGCCCTCCCCCCACTTCACAGTTTAGTTAGGAGGCAAAAGCTACTAATTACCAGAATGTGCATTGAAGATCAATCCAGACTTTTCTATTTCACAGACGCAGCACCCAAATTGATGATTAATAAATAATTAATCCAGTGGCTGATTCCTCAGAAATGGAAAGCACAAAAAGAAAGCAAAAAAGGTGTCATCTCCTCCTCTCTCATTTTTCTTATGTGGCTTGCCCTGGCATGCCCACACATGCACTCGTGGAGTGCATTGCACTACATGGAGGATTTGCATCACAGACTCAAAATAAGGACTGCCTCACACCCAGCTCTCTTATGTTCTCCTTTTTAGCATCATAGCTGCCTCATCTGCAAATAATTCTGAAAGCCATCCTGCAGATGTGAATAAATCTCAGAAAATAGAAAAGTGCACAGTGTGAGTGTAGAATGAATCCAGTGTGTCTCCACCTCAGGAACTTGTAAGGAGCCTGTTCTGGTTGCTGTAATTTCAACCTGGACTATTCTCTACATAACAGTTACAACGGGGTGGTAGCATTTAAACTACTGGACTGGTATCCGAATTCTGCCATTTACTAGACATTTGACCAGAAGCAAATTACTTGACCCTTTCAGGTCTCTGTTTCAGCTTATCTAACATGGAACAGTTTTACCTTTATCAAAGTATTCTTCTATGTTATTGTTGATCAATTTATTCATTTGTTTATCTGGAAATAGGGTCTTTCTATGTACCCCAGGTTAGCCTCAATCTCCCATACAGTGGGATTACAAATCTATACCACCATGCTCAGATTCATGAGGTTCTTATAAAAACTAGATGAGGTAGTCCATGCTTAAGAATCACTCTGGTAACAGTTAAACTAAAATTCTAGACATGTTTCAGTGAACGCTAACCACTTTTTGTCTACTATTTCATGCAAGTGTTAGATGTTAATCCTCATGGTCAGTACCAAAGGGAGAAAGACTCACTAGCAAACAAACCTCTCTCTAGCCACGCTTGTCTTTGAGCAAAACTGTAAAGGAGCACTCTATTCTCTTCTCTTTTGATAAAAGCAAAGCGCGTTCACTGTAAGTGGCTATTAGAGAGCCAGTCTCTGTAGAACCCATTCCATGTAATAGGTACTCAAAACTCATTCACGCTATAATGGCTTAATATTTTCTGTAGTAAGGAGTGGTGGTAGCGGCCCTAATAAAACATCACATCGGCTTTGGAACCTCTGAATTTTGAAGCAGATGTTTTCTTAACATCCCGTAAATACTCCAATCATCTCAAAGTGCCAGGCTTTCACCTTTGTGCAGATTTTAGAAATGTGCCCATTGAGTAATGGTCCTGTCTAATCTGCCTGACATTTATTGGTACTCAAAGAGAAGCAAGGTTAGAAGATGTAGTGGAGCACATTCTAAATAAATCAGAGAGAGAAAGCACGCCGAATCACAAGGGGAAATTACAGTGTCCAAATCATTTATACACTGGTGATTACCGTCTCACCTGGGTCCCTTGGATGCCACACAAGAGCCTGTGAAGCTCGAGGAGCCATTCATCAACCCCATGCCCAAGCCCTCACAGCTCCACAGTGAAAGCCACTACTGAGCTGGAGACTAGAAGTGATATGGGACAAGATTCTGGGACCATTTCTGCTCTGAATTAATTGAAGGAGCTCTGGGAAATTACATCTATAGCTGTCTTAGTTCCTTAATAGAAAAAAATCTCTCTCTCTCTCTCTCTCTCTCTCTCTCACACTCACACACACACACACACACACACACACACAGAGAGAGAGAGAGAGAGAGAGAGAGAGAGAGAGAGAGAGAGAGAGAGAGAGAGAAGAGTGAGAGAGCAGGTCTGTGCAGCTGCCTGGAGTCCAGAAGAAGGTGTCACACCCCCTGATGCTACTTCACATAGATAATAGGAAAGCCAAGTCTTCTGGATGAGCAGCATGTGCTCTTAACTGGTAATCCATCTCTACAACACCCTCTCACTTACACCCACACACAGTTACAAGGACACCTGTTTAAAATGTCCTTATAAAGTAGATTGATGTTTGGGGAAGGCAGCCCAGAGTAGACTAGACTTTTACTCATATTCTGTGCAAGCTCTCAATAGATTTAGAGATATGTTGAGTTCTTGGGACTTTGTGTAGGGACTTTTGGTAAATCAACTCTAATTATATTTGGGTGTTGGGAAATTCTCCTTATGCCAAAATGTTAAATTTCTGCAACAATATAAAAATTGTTATGCAAATAATTTATGCAACAGCTAATTACAGAAGCTTGGTGTCAGGTTTCATGAATTTGTGTTCCTGATTATCTTCATGCAGTGCATTGGTTATACTATTAGTTATTTTATATTATTTACTTACGATGTTAAGTTGATATATGACAAGACATACTGTGATGTGTTCATTACAGACATATATGATGTATCTAATTTTTCTGAACTGAAACACTCTATTCTGTAGGGAAGGAGAAGTAAACTGGTAGAATTCACTAGGCTGAGGAAGCTCAGCAAGTTTCAAGATTGACAGAGCAGAGAGCCTCCCCAGGGATGCAAAGGCAACAGGAGACATCTGCTGGAGAAGAGGACTCATCTGCTGGAGTACTTGCACGTTGGGCAAAGAAGGAACATGAGACCACAGCTTCTGTGAGTCATCTCCATAGCTGATGTGGGTTCTTTTGTGATATGGTTGCCAGAGAATCACCCCATGGTCCTGTAACGAGCCCTGTAAAAATCACTGACTCACTAAGGTAAACTTCAGAAGACTTGCTTCTTTGTTTTGTTATCCATTCCCTATCTAGGAGGAATAGACATATGCTCATGCATCAAAAAGCATTCGGCAACAATTTTTTAATATACTTGTATATCATAAACTATCATATACATATTATATTTTTTAAACTATTTTTGGCAGTGCTGGAGTGCCCCATACATGTCAGGCACACATGGTACCGACGAACTACCTCTTCATCCTGAACTAACGTTTTTGAAAAACAAATATGAAATCTGAACACAGTTCCTCCTATGTTTTGCCTACTGCCTTCATTGCCATTATAACAAATGGACATGCTGTGAGGCTCATTTGAGGACACAAGTTCCTTGGAACATCTGCTTCCCATTAAGATGGAGAATGTTCCCTTGAGACTGAGGCTGTCATCCTAACAGCAAAAATAAATAGCATATCTACAAAAACATTTTTTTAATCCACCAAGGGTCTAAGGGATTCAAAGAAACCTAGATGAGTCAAAATCCAAGAAAGACAGAGTGGGGAATGCCCCACATGCTCCTTCCTTCCCAGAGGAGGAGTAAATCTGACACTGATTGAGACAAGCCAGACAAAAGTTCTATTGCTGAGCATGGGCTGGGAGCAGAAAGAGTTCTAAGCAGCACACGGTCAGATGCTGGACCAGGGAACATGGAAGATCAGGGCCTCCCATGTTCTCACAGCTCAAGACTGGACTGAGGGAGTGTCTCCAACTCTAGCCTGATTAGATGATCCTACCTGCTACACAGTTAGGGAGAGACTCAACTGAGTTTACTGTGAACCAATGCCAGAAATGGTGAGGAAGACTGAAGTCTGTTCTGGTGGCCATGGTGGATATAGGACTTTTAGCCTTCTATTATGTCTTACATATCAAAGAAGTAATAATTACATAATAAAAATAAGAACTATAAAGAAATAATATAGTCTTACTTGACATTAACTAAGTGCAGGAATACTTCTAGGTTGTGTGGAAAATGAGGAAACATAAAAATTGACCAGGAGAAAGAGGAACAGATACAGATCAGCCCACAGCTTGAATGGTATAATTCTCTAAGCAAATGGACACAATGAAGGACATTAAAACAACACCATGGTGGAACCATACCCATCTATCAATGGCAAACATGTACAAGAAGCATGAATCAAAGGAGTGAGCTAGCAGAGAAATAAAATCATAAAACAAAAAAGCAAACAAATTGAGCTGGAGAGATGGCTCAGCAGTTAAGAGCATTTGGGGCTCTTCAGAGGGAGGGATGTTTGGGTCCCAGCACCCGTATCAGATAGCTCACAACTGCCTGTAACTCCAGCTCAACTCTAGTAGATTGAATACTCTCTTCAGGCTTCCGCAAGTACCAGCACACACACACACACACACACACACACACACACACAGAGAGAGAGAGAGAGAGAGAGAGAGAGAGAGAGAGAGAGAGAGAGAGAGAGAGAGAGAGAGAAACATCTTAAAAAACGTTTTTAAAGTCCTTGTCCGGTAGTTTTATCACATAATTTTGGAGTCAAGTTTGATTGTGGACTCCTTCCTCAACTTAACAGACTGTATTCCTCTTCTTTATGTCCAGAATAATATTTAAAAATTTGGTACATTTATGGTATTGTCTGCTTATGCTTATAATTAGGAATGGAGCCCTGGATGTGCAGTAGCATGTTTATGGAGGGTGAAGGATAACCTTGCATGTAGGTCCACACCTTTGAGATGAGGGCCTCTGATGATTGCTTTGGTGTTTACCAGGGTAGCTGGTCTTCCAACTTCATGGAATTCAATTGACTCCATCTCCCATCCTCCGATAGCAGTGCTGAGAACACATATGTGTGCTACCATAGTATCTGGACTTTCTCAGTTCTGGATATTCAAACTCAGGTCCTTAGGTTTATATGGAAAGTATTTTACCCCTGAGCCAATTTCCCAGAACCCAGGATAACTTTTGATTCAGCACCATATATTGTGGTGTTTATGTTGTCTGGAACTAAATGGTAAAACGATTGCTTTAAGATTTATTTTTTTTAATTCAACGTGTATACATTGGTATTTTTATAATAGACATTCTTATGATTTACTTCAAATCATAATGATGATACTTGAAAATAATTTGGTCATCTTGGATTTGGTTTAAAACCATGCTTTATTTGAGGGGGCAAAGGAAACATTTAATCTAGAGTTAAGTTAACTGAGGAGAGACACTTCTTAGTACTTTAAACTAGGGATGAGTAAGCAATTTTTTTTTTTTTAATTCTCAGCAGAGCCAAACTGCAAGCATTTTTAGCACAGTGGATCATGTGATCTCAGCCTTAAGACTCAGTTCTATCGCTGGGACACAAAAGTAGTCACATAAAAATAAATGGGTGCAGCTGTATTCCATCCAACTTTGTAAAAGTTGTTGGCAGGCTCAGTCTGGCTAGTAGCCATGGTATGTGTGCCCATGCTCTAAGGTAGAAACTGTGAGCTTGGAGAGGTTTTTCCCTGGCTGTGGAGAATAGTCACTATCACTGGTTCTGGGTGAGTCCTGAGCTCTGTTCCTTCAAATTCTCTCGTTTACTTTTTCATTTATACACTCACTAGTACCTAACTGAATAGTTAGGGAGGATCCTCGCAAATCCTGAAGATCTGTGTGTCTGTCCCTGTCTTTGTCTCTATGCCACCCGTCTTTCTATCTCTTTGTTTCTCTGTCTCTACCTCTACTCTCTGTCTGTCTCTGTCTTTGTCTCTGTCTCTGTCTGTCTCTGCCAATGTCTCTCTATTCTTTGAACAGGAGAAATATTAGCCTTTCTGCACTCCTACCTTGAATGGGTTACTTTTTTGTTACTGTGACAAAATGCTTGAGAACAGCAACCTAATGAGGGAAAGGTTTATTTGGCTCACAGTTTGAAGAAATCCAGCTATCACGCCAGAAGTTTGAGGGGGCTATTCTCACTCTATCCACAACCAGAAAGCAGAAAGAAATGGGTGCTGGTCTGCATCTTGTTTTGTCTGCTTTTCAGTCCGGCACCCAGCCAAGGGAATGACGTTGGTTCCCTCAATAGCAGGCCTAAAGGTGTGTCTCTTAGATGATTCCAAATTCTTCCAAGTTAATGATGAAGATTAATCATCGCAAACCTCCACTTTCTGTGCTTAGATGTCTGACTGGAATGCTGAGTCCCTTTCTCTGTACCGCAGTCTAGAATATTCTCCAGGAAATTAATTGGGCACTCCAGGCCTCAACTCTTCCATCCCCATGTCTCAGGAGTCAGCATCTTTTTCTGAGAGCTTCTTGCTCAGTTTCGTCATTATTTTAGGCAAAAATAGGAATCCAGGTCTTATTATCACTGGAATACATATTATTAATGTAATAGATTGGATCCGTACAAAGATATTATCTTGATTTCTTCTCTTTTTGCTCTGATAAAGTGCCCCAAGAAAATAACTTAAAGGAGAAGAGTTTTTCCTGGGTCACAGTTCACGATGCTATGACATATAATGAGGTAGGGCATTATAGCCACTGTCTCGCTACCTGCACAATTAGAAAGTGGCGAGGGATGAATGTATGCTGGTGCTCAGCTTTCTTTCCTTATTTTATACTCCAGGATTCTTTGTGCAAGCAATTGTTTTTGGCAACAATTAAGATGGGTTTTCCCACATCTCCAGAAGTATAAAGTATCAAGACAATCCCTAACAGGTACACTCAGAGGTCCGTTTCCAAGGTGACATTAAATTGTGTCAAGTTGCCAACTAATACCATTACAGTTGACAGTACTTTTCACATATGTTCTCTTAAAAAAACTTTCTCCATATGCAGAATTAATTTGTATTGGTACACAGCAGGTGAATTTAAATGCCTGCAAAACAACCTGTGTTAGAAGGTTCTGGGTAAATAAAGCCTATTGGAAAAAATTTGGGAAATACTGGGTCTGATCAAGGTTAGCATGGTGCAGTCTCAGAAAGTAGTGGTAACATTATAAGCTAAATGTAGCCACCAACGATATAACAGGTCTGGCTGAAACTATTTAAAAGCTCAGTTTTTCACTATAATTTGTATCCTCTGTCTTTAGGCCTAGAATTCTGAGCTCTTGAGTACAAAAGTATTGCCCTCCCCTTCCTCCTTTTTTCAATGTAGACATCTAACACAAAGAATGGAGCTAGTTTGAAAGATCCCCAAAGTTAATTTAATACATGTCCAGGTGATTCTATATTCATATACTGACTTTAATAATTGGGGTAACATCTTATACCAGAGACACCCCAGTTCAGAACTCTTCACTCAGAAATTATTTACAGATGGCTTTCAACACAAAAAGGGTTCTATAAGTATACAGAAAAAAATATATATATATCAAGAGTCAAAAAGCTTACTCTCTAGTTTTGAAAACAAACTCATATAAAAAACAAGAAAAAACTTATGTTATATGTAATTAACACCATACTAATTAAATGTGAGATTAAAAACTGTAAGCAAAAAATTAGTTTAGGCTTGAGTCATTAAGGTAAGTTTTCTCTGAAGAACTACTATTTATTTTGGTCAAATAAAATATTTCAAATATAAGAAAAGTCTTGTTAGCTTGGTTCAGGTCCCCTCCCAAGCATTATTTTAAAATGAATTATGGGCAAACATGAGCACCTAGTTTTTACAGAACAATTGTTCAAGATTCCTTTCATGTTTTCACTTATATATATGAGCATGTCTCTATGTGAATAAAGGCATATGAGTACAGGGGTGGGTAGAAGCTAGAAGCCCTCATCTGATTCCCTGGAGCTGATTGACCTGTATGGTTGTGTACTTCCAAAGAGAAGTGCTAGGAGCTGACCTCCAGACATATTTTCCTGTCTTTTCAATGCTTGAAAATTCTCCTATCCAGAGTGTTTCTTTGTCCCAAAGACAGCATCTGAAACCATTATTACTAACATCATTGTATTTTACTAGAGCAAGAGAAGCAGGAGGGTTTCGTGTAAACTAATTTTTTGAGTGCTTAGGTTTTTTGAAGCTAAAGAGAGATTGCCATGAACAAATCTTTATGTTTTCAACATGGGTGTTCATTAAGGAGAAATACTTAGCTGTGTGCTCCTGAACATTTTACACTAGAGAAGGCCTTCTGAAATCTTCCCCACTTGAAATGACTTACAAAACCTCATTTTTTTTCTCAAATCTGTGCCTATATACAGATAGAATTGGTATGGATTAAACATTTATTAGTAATAAATTATGATAGGTTTATTTTAAAACAATTTTTTCTAAGCCTATAATTTTTCCACTTTTAAGAGAATGAAGTAAATTTGCATATCAGGGGAGACATGTGTTTACTTTTATGTAAAGAATGAGATGTTGATTGAATTTCTGATACTGCAGGACAAGAACATCTTCAATGTTTTTCAGAGTTGATGTACCTTTGGATTTTATAGTCAAAATGTTGCATGTTTTAGGAGCATTTTAAGCATTGTTTAGAATCAAGCCAAAATTCACAGAAAGACCTTTCTCTTGTTTGTTTGTTTGTTTTTCCTTTTGTGAATCGCTAGTCAGAAACTCAAACAGCAGTTTTTAAAGCCAAAAAATCTAATACAATTAAATATAGCAATATGATTATGTGAGGCCAACAGTGAGAAAATATTAATGGTCTTGTTTTCTGTGATTGCAGATACAATTGGTTTCAAATAAATAGTATACAACAGCCACTAATCTGGGGCAGGGGATTAGGGCAACATTCACTGTTGTATGCTGTATTGGCATGCATCCTGTGAAGTGAGTGCCTTGTGTGTCCAGAACCAAGGCCGCAGTGAAGGCACTGGACACTGCCTGGGAGACATTGCCAGAAACACCTGGAAGTTAGAAAACAGTTGCTTTTGAACTAATTTTTGGCGGTAGTGTAGTTACAGACCGTTCACATGTCTCAAATTCTTTGAGATCACTCTTCATTGAATTATGTGACTCTCTATGGGGTTGTGACTCACAGTTGAAGAAACTAGGTCTAGCTGGGCTTGGTGATAGACATCTTTAATCCCAGCACTTGGGTGGCAGAGGTAGGCAAGTCTCTTCGGGTTTGAAGACAGCCTCATCTACAGTGAGTTCCAGGACAACTAGAGCTACAGAGTGAGACCCTGTCTCAAATATATATAATGAAAAAAGAAACTAGGCCTGTGGCAGAACAGGTTAAAAACCCAAGTGTTTAAAAATAAAGTTATACAGAAAATCATGTCTTATCACAGAAGAGTAAGCGCCCTTTCTTACCTGGACTTCGGCACGTAGTAACATAGTATAAGCCAAGCCTTGCAAAGCCCATCTCCCTTCCTTTTGCTTAGTTTCTGGGAATGGCATCCAGGGCCTTCTCCCTTCCCACCTCTTCATCCCTCAAGTTCCAACTTGCAAAACTAGTGGGTGAAGCAGGGGAAAATCTGCCCTACAAATCCTTCTGAGAGCTGTGGAAGACAAAGAGATCCTGGAGAATCTTGGACCTCAGGAAGCCTCAGTGCCTCTGGTGCTTGCAGCCTCCACTTCATCTTTCCAGCCCTGCTTTATGAAATGGGCTATCTGCTAGCTTGTTTCAGTAGAGGCAGCAGGTGGTAGGACCTCCTGGGAGACAGAGATGACAGGTCCTAGCAAGCTCCATTAAAAATGTCATTTTGGGGACCCTTATAAATTTCAGTGGCTTTAAGGGCTATGTATTTATTTCACCATTTATTATTTTCTTTGAAAACTGACAGGCTTGGAGTAGAGGAATTTCAGACAAAATTAGAATCCATATCAGAAATGTGGGCTAAGGCATCCTTACTCTCCAATTTTTGCTTCTTTCACTGACGGTTCTTTGGTTTGGTTTTGACACTATAGCTCAGCCTGGCCTGAAAGTCACTATATAGCCCAGGTTGACCTTGAACTCCCTAAGAAGCTTCCCTTAACTTCATTGTGATTTTAACTTCTTCAGCCCCTCAAATGCTGGCATTACACATATGAGCCACCTGCTCAGCTCATTACCCTAGATAAATCCTGCTGATTGTTCCATGGTTCCAGCCTTCTCTTGCTACAAACTGGGAAGCCTGGTGAAAATAGAAATACTAGCAAAGGATGCCTTGTCCACAGGGAAACAGTGCCTGCACCTAGCGCTATCTGTCTCTAAAAATGGTTTGGGACACTTGTCCCTAAGTTGCCTTTGGACAGAAACAGACACAGACTTGGGGCGTATTTTAAGCTGACCTCTAAAGCCATCTATTTTAAACAGGTTGAAATCTTGCAAAAGCCATGTCCTTGCTCCAAGAATTCAGTTAGTTCTGAATGGTCTCCAGTTGGCTGCATGGCCTACTCTTTTAATGGTGTTGAAGATACCAATAATAGATTCTTCTCTTCATGCAAACTGACTCATTTTGTCAGGTGCCAGACTGAAGTTTCACTTCCAGAAGAGTCAGCAAATGAATCTGGCTATCTGGCAGCTGAGTTTGGTGGCAACTTCTGTCCTTCTCTCTTTTATATCCTGGCTGGAAAACTTGAGTACTGAGAATACCCCTTCAATCTTGGGCATGTCCATTTTATTTGTCCTCATAAAAGCTATAGACATGGACCATGAGAGTGGTTTTTAATACTGGTCTTTTCTATCCTACAACTACCAGAAGAGAGGTGTGTTAGTTTCCTTTTACAGATGAGGAATCTGCAATTCCAAGAACTCCAACTAGAAAAAGGAAGATTCCAGAAACTGTCTTTATTTCATTGCATTGTATGAGACATACATAATCAGAGCCCTACTGGAAACGTTACAATGAGTATACAAGATAGCGATTCTTCCTCCCATCCATTTACCCTGGCATGACTCTAGTCTCCAGACTCTTCTCCGAAGGGCTCTGTTCAGCACTCATTGCTTATCTCACCCTTTTTTTTTTCTTTTCCATTTTACCTGAAGTGACAGAATGTAACACTGAGAAACGAGTGGACAAGACACAAGTAATACCTGTCATTAAGCCCCAGTAATTTCCAATCTACAAACTCTGGTAGATGAAAGCCATGTGGTCCTGTCCCAATGAGTCACATGACATAAACTCTGAATGCAAAGCTTTCCTTTAAGCAGAACTTTCAGGAACCCAAGGAACTGCTGAAGGAAAGGAGAAATAGTGGAAGACCTAGATTCTAATTAACTTCCTGTCTAATTAACTGTGCCAACATTCCTCTGTAGATGCGATGGAGACTCAGAAATCAAACGACCGTGCTGAGGATGTCAGCGATCCAGGTCCAGCAAGCTCCTAGGATCATCCTCATACCTGAGATATTTTAAAGAAAAATAAAGTTATCACAGGAATATGACTTGGCATTTGGGAAAGGACATTCTGGCTTTTGTACATGTCAGTTGGGTGTTTTTGCTCTCCACAACAACAAATAGTGTTTTGAAAGACCAGTCCAACATTTCTCATTATCTGCAGGACCCTTTTCTATGGCGTTGTTATGGTTTACCACTGGGTGTGTGAAAAGGACCCCATCAGTACTGTGAATGGTTTTCTTGGTTGTTTTCAATTATCACTAGTAGCTGTCCCTTTCCCAAAACAGAGCTTCAGTCTAACTCTAGTTTCTTCCTGGTCTTCCTTATGGATTCTGCACATCATTTTTTTAATCAACCAAAAGTAGCATATTTTTAATGTACTTTTATTATTGGATATTTTATTTATTTACATTTCAAATGTTATTCCCTCTCCTGGTTTCCCCTTCACAGGCCCTGTAACCAATCCCCCTCCCTCTCCTTCTATGAGGGTGCTCCCCCACACACCCATGCACTTCTGCCCCGCAGCCCTAGCATCCCTCAAGAGTAAAGCATTGAGCCTTCACAGGACCAAGGGACTCCATTCCGGTCGATGATAGAAAAGGCCATTCTATGTTACATGTGCATCTGGAGCCATGGGTATAATTCTGGTTGGTGGTGTAGCCCCTGGGAGCTCTGGAAGGTCTGGTCGTTGATATTGTTTTTCTTTCGATGGGGTTGCAAACATCTTCAACTCCTTCAGTCCTTCCCCTAACTCCTCCATTGGGGTCCCTGTGCTCAGTTCATTTGTTGACAGCAAGCATACACATCTGTATTGGTCAGGGTCTGACAGAGCCTCTCAGAAGACATCCATATCAGGCTCCTGTCAGCAAGCACTTCTTGGCATCAGCAATAGTGTCTAGGTTTGGTGTCTGCATATGGAACGGATCTGCAGGTGGGGCAGTCTCTGGATGGCCTTTCCTTCAGTCACTGCTCCATTCTTTGTCCCTGTATTTTCTTTAGACAGGAAAAATTCTGAGTTAAAATTTTGGAGATGGGTGAGTGACCCCATTCTTCAAGCGGGACCATGCCTAATCTCTGGATATGGTCTCTACAGGTTTTCCCTTCCCTCCTTTGTTGGGTATTTCAGCTAATGTCAATCCTGTTAGTTCCGGGGAGCCTCTTGCTTTCCTGGCTTCTGGGACCTTCTGGTGGCTATCCCCAGTTCCCCATCCCCCATTGCCACATACCTCTATTCAATTTCCTGACCCTCTATACTTCTCTGCCATCTCATTTGATACCTGATCCTGCCCCCTTTCTCCTGCCCCTTCTCTCTTCCTCCCAAGTCCTTCTCATCCTCTACCTTCCACCTCCCATGATTATTTTGTTCCCTCTTCTAAGTAGAACTGGAGCATTCACATTTTGGTCTTCTTTCTTTTTAAGCTTCATATGGTCTGTGAATTGAATCATGGGTATTTCAAGCTTTTTGCCTAACATCTCATCAGTTCGTACATATCATTTGTGTTCTTTTGTGACTGCATCCCCTCACTCAGGATGATATTTTCTAGTTCCATCCATTTGCCTGCAAATTTCATAAAGTCATTGTTTTTAATGGCTCAATAGTACTCCATTGTATAAATATACCACATTTTCTTTATCAATTCCTCTGTTGAGAGACATCTGGGTAGTTTCCAGCTTCTGGATATTATAAATAATGCTGCTATGAACATAGTGAAGCATGGGTCCTTGTTATATATTAGAGCATCTTTTGGGTATATGCTTAAGAGTAGTATGGCTGGGTCCTCAGGTAGTGTTATGTCCAATTTTCTGAAGAACTGTCAGACTGATTTCCAGACGGTTGTACCAGCTTGCAATCCCACCAGCAAAGGAGGAGTGTTCCTCTTTCTTCACATCGTTGCTAGCATCTGCTGTCATCTGAGTTTTTGATTTTAACCATTCTGACTGGTGTGAGGTGGAATTTCAGGTCTGTTTTGATTTGCATTTCTTTGATGAGTAAGGATGTTGAACACTTCTTTAAGTGCTTCTCTGCCTTTTGATATTCCTCAGTTGAGACTTCTCTGCTTATATCTGTACCCCATTTTAATAGGGTTATTTGGCTCTCTGGAGTCTAAGCTTTTGTGTTATTTGTATATTTTGGATATTAGCTCTGTATAGGATGTAGGGTTGGTAAAGATCCTTTTCCAATCCCTGGATTGCCATTTTGTCCTATTGCCAATGTCCTTTGCCTTACAGAAGCTTTTCAATTTTATGAGGTCCCATTTGTCAATTATAGATCTTAGATCATACGTTGTTGGTGCTCGTCTCAGAAATTTTCCCCAGTGCCCATGTGTTCAAGGTTCTTCCCCACTTTCTCTTCTCTTAGTTTTCATGTATCTGGTTTTATGTGGAGGTTCTTGATCTGCTAGGATTTGAGCTTTGTACAAGGGCATAAGAACAGATCTATTTGCATTCTTCTACATGCTGACAATGATGATATTTTTAGTCTTTCACTATTTTCCTCCACAATAGTAAAACTCTGTTCCAGAGAGTCTACATTTTGAGATGGCGAAGCCCTACCCTTGAAGTTCTCATGTTCTCTGGTGTGTTTCTTTACTCTCCTCTTAACTGACACCCCATGTTTTAAATTCTAGGACACAGAGCTGGTTTAGTCTATACTTCATTATTCCACCCATGTCTCCTCCCATTCCTTTTCCTGTCATGGTTTTACATCCCACAAAATACCATTGCCCAGAGAAACTATGAAAGAAAGAGTATGTTTTGATTTCTGGTTCCAAAAAGATAAAAGTCCATCAAGGACTATGCCTCTGGAGAGGCATAGGAGCACATGGCAGGCATGGTGATAAGAGCAGGAAGCTGAGATCCTGCCTTCTCTATTGCAAATACAAAGCAGCGGGCAAACCGGAAGTAGCGTGAGGCTTGTATTCTCAAAGCTTGTTCCTGTTGACATCTTCTTGAAATAAGATACCTCTGAAACCTCCCAAAACTGTGCCACAAATGGGGAACAAGTGTTTGAATACTGGAGCTTCTGGAAGACATTTCTTCTTCAACTGACCATAGTGTAAATACATTAATATGTATGTATTTATGTATCCGTGTTTATGTCTGTTTATATGTATGTGCATATGTATTTGCATACATGTGTTTATATATTGTGCATAATCATATGAATGTTTGTATGTATATATGTCTGTGTATATACATTTTTGTATAGCTCTGTGTTTGTTATATGTGTATATATTTGCATATAGGTGTATTTATATTTGCCTCTGTGTGTATGTTTGGTGCAAAATGGTGAAAACCAGGATGCCTGCCTGAGGTATAGGTGATGAGTCACAAGTATACAGAGACATTACAAGGATGGTAGACATTTGAAGGAAGAGTGAAGTTCAGTATGGTCAGACCTGAGTGAATGTTTTTAATACAGGGTGTTATGGTTTGTGTGTAAAATCTCTCCATCAGTCTCATATCTTTGAAGTCTTGACCTCTTGACAGTTGTGCTATTTGGGAAGGTGGTGAAATCATTAGGACATAGTCTTGCTGTAAGAAGAGGGTCACTGGGTGGGATTCTTGAAGCATTATAGTTGGGCTCCTTCCATTTACTCTCTGTTCTTGACTATGAATGTAATGTGACAAACTCACCTCCTGCTCTTGCCACCATGCCTTTCCTATCTGATGCCCTGTTCTCTGCCATGGTGGCATATATCCCTTTAGAACTATGAAACAAACAAACAAGCAAACAAAACCTTGCTTTTATTACAGGAACATAATAGTAACTAAGATAGGAACTGTGCTTTAGAGCTGTGTCCCAAGATACTAAATGTTCCACCCAGAAAATGGTAGTTGTGATATGTAGTCATCAGGGTATATGGACACAAGTCTGACACCATTTCTATAGGACTAGGTAAAGGACAGGCCTATGTTGTGAGACTTGGTAAAACAGGATAAGAAGAAATTCATTCGGTGTCATTACCATAGCTGCATGAACCATTGCAATATCTGTTTTGCAGGAACATAAAAATACATAGGGCTCAACTTCTAGAACCATGGGCCCAACTAGAAATTTATAGGTAAGAAATAGGGTGAGGATCAGAGAATAGAAGATTACTAAAAAAAAAAAAAACAGCACCAAGGGGAGGAAAACTGGGGCTGAACCTACTTAAAAGCAATCTTGGTGAAGGCAGTCCCAGCAATCAGATGCTATTTCAGGCATCAATCTGATCAGATATCAAGGATACTCAGATAATAATCTGGTATTTGATCTGATATAAAAGGTGGGTTTGATATGTCCTTGTTAACCTATTTTAAAAGCACTTTTGCTAAAACTGAATTTCATGAGGACATACTACAAACAAGTATAGAGGACAATTTAAAAACACAATGAGGGTTGGAGCTCAGTTGCTAGAATAGTGGACTAGCATGCAAAAAGCCCTGGGGATCTAACACTTCATAAACTAGTCATATAGATGCATATCTGTGGCCCCAGACCTGAGATATGGAGGCAGAAGGATTAGAAATTCAATGTCACTCTGGACTACATAGTAATGTGTTTGAAGCTAGTCTAGGGTACATGAGACCCTGCCTCAAAACAATAAACCAAACAGTGCAACCCCTAGCTGAAGTATTTAAGAGAAGAATCTCTTTGTCATCTTTGTGGAAGGTACCAGCCTTCCAGTGTGAAACAGTGTAGAAAGGCTGGTTGACCTGGGATATTGGTGTCTTGGTAGTAGTCACTGGAAACCACTGGAGTCTCAGAGTGTGAGATGATAGAATTTAAATAAGATTGCCTAAGGTAATACAAAGGCTGTGTCTCTGGCTGTGAAAGTGTGGACAGGTTGATGTACAGAGAAGAAGGCATTTCGATGATCCTCCAAAGTGAGAAACAATAAATTATTCTGACTTAACCAGAGATGTACCTTATGGAACAAGGTTAGCAATTGGATACAGATGTCCAGGGAGAGAAAGAATCAGGAAGGGGGTAGGCTTCAGGGAAGGGCTTAGAGTTCAATCTTGAGTCTGAATGTTGGGGCTGTGTAGCCTATGGGGACAACTTTGGCTTCTAGTACCTAGGAAGAGCTGCAGCTGCCAATGAGTGTAAGGGACACCGTCTGAAAGAATATTTTATTTATTTGATTCCTTTAATTGGTTAGGGTCTGAAGTATATCTGCTGGCCTCAAACTTCCTATGTCACCTTGAACTTCTGATCTTCCTGCCTTTATCTCCTGAGTTCTGAGTTACTGACTTTGGCCACCACACTGTGTGCTGAGGATGGGATCTAGGGATTTGTGCATGCTAATCAAGTAGTGTACCAACTAACCCTCACCCCCAGCCCTTAAGACTATCCTCTATCTTTAAAACAATTCTTCCTTTAATAAGCTTACACAACCCTTAAACTGCCCTTGGCCATTCCTTACACTTCTTTTCTTTCCTGTTTCTTTTTAATTTTTTCTTTCTTTCTTTTTTTTTTTAAAGAGAGTTAACAGTTAATTGTCATCATGTGGGTGTAGGTCAACTCTTAAATTGAGATTGGCCTGTTCAATTAGTGCAGAGTCTGAGCTTTTAAATAAAAAATTAGGTAATGGATGTACCAAGAACAAACTAAAAAAGATGCAAGCTTTTCTTACTGATTTCAGTTTTATCCCCTAGTGTCTCCCAGGGAAAGAAGGTCATGAGGCCACATGATCCAGCACTCTGGGGCTAGAATTGGGCTGTGCTGTTCATGGATCCAGATCATTCCCCTAAGTAAACTGAATCACACTGCAAGCCGATCTGGTCTCATCACTGAAAGCTGCACAAAAGTTTCGTGTACCTTTTTAAAACGCCTGAGGTGCCACATAGCCTTTCAAAGTGCTAACAGCCTGCTTCCTACAGCCATCTGTGTTGGCAGGCTCCTAGCAGGGCAGACCTAGCTGGAGCAGGGCAGACAGGGGTGGGGTGGGGTGGGGGATGGGAGAGTGATGGTGGTGGGGGTGTGGGAGGGTGGAGAACGTGGGGGGTGGATAGTGAGGGATGGGGGGCGGGGTAAGGGTGAGGGGGGTGGGGGAGAGGGGAGGGGTGGTGGGGGTGGGGCCGTGTGGGGACTGGTGTAGGCAAATTCTGTCCACGTGGGAGCCAAACCCGGTCCAAAGAAATTCCCATCACATGTTTTCTTTCCTTCGCCTGTGCTGATAAATTTCTTTCTGAAAGCAGCCAGAGGTTTTAATGGGTGTTTTCATAGAGAGAGTTCCTGACCCCTCCTGGCTCAACACTAGGGAGCTTTAAGCAGAACGGAAAATGAATACAAACCGGAATATGTTGGGAAGATACAGTAGAGAAGACTTGTGTGGATCCCTGAGCCAGTACAAATGCCTGCTTAATTAGAAAATCAATCTTGGCTGTCCGGGTGACAGATAGGAATCCTCTGTTGGAGATGAGAAAGAGAGTCCAGTCATGGTGAGATAATTTTTCCCCATTACTAAAATGTCGCCTAATGTACATCTCTAAGCAGTTTGGCATGAAGAACTTGTTAAAAACCCACCGCATACCTCCTCTCGTTAATTGAACTTGGTGAATCGGGGGAGGGAGAACAGGGCGAGGGAGAACAGGGCGGCTTGCATTTTGTAAAAATCCTTCCAAACAACTCTCTAAAGATGCCCAAGTTCCGAGAGATGATTTAATAACTGTTATCAAAGGAATGGCAGTGTTTTGATAAGGAACAGAATGGAAGCTGTCTGCCGTGCTTATAGAACACTAGCTCGAGAGGTTTTGCCTTGCTAGAGAAATGATTGAGGATGCTGAGGCATCTGCTCTCTGTGACAGACTGAAGGGCTAGGATTCTCTCTGGATGGATAAGGAAACAGCTTTGCACAGGGCTGGTGCACTGGCGCTATTTTCTCCTCCCACCCTGCTTCGTCTCCCCCATCCCCCACTTCCTAACCCCCCTCTCCCCCACCATGGCCTTGTGTGAGTGTGATTGCAGGGTGAAAGGACAAACTTGGATGTCCTTCCTCGGGTACCTTCCACGTTTTGCTTGAGATAGGAGCTCTCATTTGTCTAGTACTTTCCCAAGGAGGCCAGACTAGTTAAGTGAGTTGGGTATCCACCTTCCGTGGATGTATTCTGCACCCTTTTTATATGATTTTCTTATGATGGGTTCTGGGAAATCTATGTGCTTTGCCAATTGAGGCTGGGATTTCAGAGTTTAGCCTGAACACAGCTACATGTATACTGTGACTCCAAGAGCCTGGGATCAAAGTTATCTCTCCACTAGGTCTCTATGTGTCCCAGACACCTCTTGGCTTCTCTAAAGGACACTATGATGACTGCTGAGCTGGCTGTTTTCTTTCATATCACAATGCGAGGTTTCTGTGATGGCCTTGGATGTCTTGGAGCTCTTGGTTTGTTTTGAAAACTCCATCCTAGGCACAAAGTTCAGAGCACGGAGTAGCACTTCCCTGTTTCTAGGCTGATTTGCCTCCAGTCTAAAATGTAAAGCCATCTGTTTTAGCAGCAGTTTCACCTCTGTTCTTTTGGTTTTATTTTGTATTTCATGGACCTCTAGAATCCTGCTGCTATATAGCTCTTTCTCTCAGGGTGGTTTCTACTGAGGTTTCTTTCTGAGACAGAATGCCCCTAATGAAATACAGGAAGCTCCTTTGCTTTAAAAAAGAACAAACAAAAGCAGAAGCAGGAAACATGCAGACCTAATGGTTCCTAAAAATCTACCCTCATTGTTTAGGTCTTTAACTGGATTTTTTTTTTCTCTTTCCCCTCAGTATCTCAGTTATTCACTGTGACTACAGACTTTCCCCCAACCTACACTGGCCAATATCCTTAAGCTAAAACAAAACGTTTGCTGGTTTCATTGAAATCTTGCTAGTCAGTCATCACATGGCTATTCACATGTGGAGTCCATCTGTGGTGTTGAATCATTTCCGAAGAGGCATCAGCTGAGATGGAGCTCATACACGAAGTGAAGCCCGTGTTCCTTATCCCTCTTTATTTTAGGAGGCCGACTGTGTACAGACAAGAGTCCCTGGATACTGTCTACCAGGGAATGGTTAGATTATAAAGAGAGTCTTAAGGTGTCCCTGTTTTCATTTTAGGCATTCACTTCAGCTTAAAGCATTTATTATTTGATGATACAGGTTTGAAAATAAGTCCTTAAAGCCAAACCTAAAGAAGACAGCAGCCTTTATTCAACTACACCCATCAAGGGGAAATGGAGATATAGAAAATGTCTGGTTCTCAAAGGATCCGTGTGTTGTATAGGGAACTCTTCTCCAGGACACATCTTCTGTCCGAGGTCTAAAGGTCAGTGAGATGGTTTAAATGGAAAAGACAGAATGACGAAAGGGAAGGGTGACCAACCATGGAGGTTATCCATGAAACACTGTTTAAAATGTAAAATTCCCAGGGGAAGAACATACCTCTGTGTGATCACTCTGCACTGTGGACTTTTGTCATTGCTTGTGTGGATGGAGCCAAGAGTTTGGGGAAAGTATGGTGTTTCCTAAGCCAATATCAAAACGAGATCCCCTTAGGGACACTGAGTTGATGGCTCTTTCTGATGAAAGCAAATCTGAGACTAATCTTGTGTAGGAAATATTTGCGAATATCTTTAAAACTGGCAAAAAATCCTTTTGTTAAATTGGAATTCTCTCCATCTATGACTCTCACTCTTATGTGTGTTCCATTCTGAAAGCAGGTTCACACACACACACACACACACACACACACACACACACACACACGTACTTCTAGATAATATTCATCAGTTTTCTGTTTACTCCTTAGTTGTAGCTTAACAAGAGATTTTAGTTGAATTAAGTAATTTCAGGTAACAATTGTAAATTTAAAGATTTAGACAACTTTACTTTTGAGAATTTTTGTTTCTTGAAACTATGGTTGATATCACAGTGAAGAATGTAGGTTAATAAAGTGAAAAATAAAATGAAGGCTAAACAGCCCACAGCATCACTCATCTACCAAAAACATAGTTCCCCTTCCCTTTACCACTTCTATTTATAGCCCTTTTGTATCTAACTTAAAAAATCATGAGGAAGCCTCATGAGCAACCATATGCTAAGTACAGTTCTAGATAACATATATTTTTACGTTTATTTCTTCAGTTACTCTGTCCTTAACACCAACACATTTAATACCACAGATGACCCTCCACCACCTTACAGTTATCGAGATATATTAGTGATCTATCCATCCATCTATCTATTTTCCTACCTATCATCTGTCTGTCTATCAAGATATAGATATAAGCAAAAAGATATTATGACATATTCAAGTCATACAGCAACATTAGCAGGGTTTGATTTACCATTACTGGGCTCTAAAGTCCCTTTTTTGTTCATATTATACCATACCATGTTTCTTAATTACCTTTAGGGACTATTTGTCTCTTTTGCCAAAGTGATCATAAGAAATGCAGTCATGCTTATAGGGTCAAATAGATTCATAAACAGCTACAACTGACAGATTTCACTGTGGATAGATGGCAATTTGGGCTAGGGTGAGCTCCATTGCCTTGAAGGTAATTCTGTGTTTCTAGTGTCTTTCTTGTCCATATTTGGGAAGGCCTAGCATGGGGGTGGGAGTGTAGAACTCAATTGGCGGGATGTGAATTTTAATTATTCTTTTGCCCCACTTAAAAAAGTATTTATTTTTATTTGTGTGTAAGTGTGTGTATGGGAACTTGAATGTAAAAGTCTATAGAGGCCCAAAGAGGGCATCAGATCCTCTGGAGCTGGATGGAAGCAATTGTGAGCTGCCTGACATAGGTGCTCGGAACTCTACTTGTGTCCTCTAGAAGACCAAGGCATGATCTTAATTGCTGATCTATCTCTTTAGCCCCAATTCTTAATATTTTGTAGTAATTTACTAAAATAAAATATAAAGTATGTGTCTTAATCTTTTCTCTAAAAAGTATTTCCACAGAGGGGCTGGAATGTAGGTTGAAGAGAAAGGTGCTTTGAATCCCTAACTACTCCCAGGATTCATACTGGGGCTAGCACAACTCAACTTATTTGGGGATCAGATATATAGCTGATCAATGAGTTAGGTTTTAGGCTTGAACTAAACTTATTTTCCCTTCCTATTGCTCCTATGTCTATTTGGCTAAGCACTTTTTCATTTAATATTTTTGCTTATTTTGAAGAAATGTGACACATATGTTCCCCTTTATTTATACTTAACTCAACCAAACACTGCTTGGCAGCATGAACTTGTACCCCAGAAGACTGTTAGACCATTGAGGTGCTCTTGATACACTTTAGTTCTATATCTGGGAGGTAAGGTTATGTTTTGACATAGACATAGCTCTCAAAAAGCTTCAGGTCAGTTCAGAGCTCCACTTATTGTGGTTACAAGTGGCTAAGTTCAGAAGAATACTTCTTTATAAGTCACTGCTTGACAGAAGTTCCAGAAAGAGATTGGTGGAGAGAGGCTGCTCAGCTCCCAGAACAGCAGGCTTTAATGTCTGCTACACGGCTATACTGAGCTTCTTGGTAGACAATTCTGTTCAACAAAATCTATGGTGATATGAAAAAACAAGAAGCCCTCGGTGAGCTCTAAAACATGACAAAACTCTCCAGAGTTGACTACAGAAAAATTAATAGCAAAAGAAAAATTGATAGTATTGAAAACATGTCAAGGACTATATGTATGTAAATGTGTGAAATGCTATTGACATATGAAATATATTTGAAATAATTTAAATATTCTATCAGTCAAAGAAATGCAAGAAACATGAGGAAACATGAAGCATACAGTTATATACAAGTATGGGAAATTAAATATGTAAAACATCAAGCCTTGAGAACAGTCAAATGTAAAATGAAATATAATTTTTAGGTAAGCAGCTTAGAAAAAAAAGTATAAGAAATTATAGCAAGGAGATTTGTATAACCTCTTAGGTAATGTATAAACTGGAACAATTTAAATGCAATTAATAATGCTAGTCAACGTTATGCAAAAAGGCCTATACCTTTTAACATAATAATTTCCCTTCTAGGAATGCATCCAAAGTTGTGGAGAGAGCTTTCTGTGCAAAGGTATTTATTATGTTATTCTTTTAAACAGTGAATATAAAAGCAAATTAGGGTATAATTCATGGAATATTGTCTAGTAACATTATTTACCAAGTTTGATGTCATAGGAAGTGATACTGATATAATGAGAAAAAAAGGAAAAAAAACAAAGATTATATTATGATTACAAGTTTTTAAAAAAGCATTTATTTATTTATTCACTTATTTATTTTGATGTATATGAGTACACTGTCACTGTCTTCTGACACACCAGTAGAGGGCATCAGAACCCATTACAGATGGTTGTGAGCCTCCATGTGGTAACTGGGAATTGAACTTAGAACCTCTGGAAGAACAGTCTGTGTTCTTAACTGCTGAGCCATCTCTGCAGCCCCTGTAAAGTTTTAAGAACAATACACAACATGAAAATGCACGAAGAGAAAAATTAAGAGAAATAAGTTGTTATTGTTTTCTGACAAACATATATGGAATTTTGATTTTTTTCTTTATAGGTTTCTTTATTTAAAATATTATATATGGATTATTATAATCATAAAATAATATTTTGTATAGTAATAGAAATCTTTGAATATGGACTAGGCAGAACTAATACAGTCCATACAAAGAGAACTAGGGCCATTGTAGTCCATAAGTAACTAAACTTTCTGGCATATATAATACAGCCATCTTTGAGAATAGAATTTACCATCTTAATGAGCATGAAAGTGCTAACACATACATAAAGTTACTCACTCTGTTTTATAAATTTAGAAATGCTCATAAGTAACATCAGAAAACTTTTCTGGTGGCCAAATGTAATCTGGTTAGGAACTTGTTTTGGTACTTTGGTCCTCAGTTGGAAGTTAAAATGATTTTTTTTGAGCAGTCAGTTATCTTCAACAAAACAGCCTTTCAAAAAAGCATCGACCCTGTGAGGTTAGAGTTGATTGTCTTAACTTACCTGCCTCCTTGGGTGGAAGAAGGTGGACTACATAAGGTGTGGTTGAGACCTTATAGGTCTATTACAAAATAATCTAGATTGAACAGTCAGCCTCATGTGTGAGTTGACATTTTAACTCTGTCTTTAGTGGCAGGTGCAGAGTGGAGCCCGCTAAGAGAAGGATGTGTGCTGCAGGCCGGAGGGAAAGAACAGTGCAGAAGCCAGTCAGAATTGTGGGGTTTGCTGTTTGCCCTCCTGAGTTGTGGTCTGATCTCCTTTTATCTTCCTGCTCCTCGATTGTAGAATAGGAATGTTTATTCTGTGTTGATATATATTGGAAGCAGATAACTTGATTTTTTTTTCTAAAACAGGGCTCCATAGTTATGATATTGCCATGAGTTTCAGAGGAGCTGGAACAAGGAAAGTACAGGATAGCCAAAAGAACTTACTATCTCAAAGTAGAAGGAAGAAGTCAAAGAATAAAGGAACTCCGAAGACAAAGAGTGGACCCAGAGAAGTATGAAGACCTTGATCTTCACAATAATAATTACTACAGAATGATAAATCATTGAATAAATACTACAAACACACGACTATGTCAGATGTGGGAATTAGATGCTAGTTCATAAAGATGGAAGGAATAATTCATTAGATAAATCAGTCATCGGCAGCAATGGTGGTAATAATTAAACTGAGAAATATCTATGGATGAAAATTAAGTGGGTGAAGATCTGAAATGATATTTACATAATGTGAGAGAAGTAGTTCTCATAACATATTTGTGTGTTAAGAAGAAAACAAGCTTAGCATTTGGAAAGGTCTGGCAGGCAGTATCTTAGCCCAATTACAGACTTAACTCCAAGGAAACACAACAAAAAGCAGCTGCCAGGGCTGGGAAGATGCACAAAACCTCCTAGAAAAGGTGGGCGTTCAATCCCATAGCAATGTAAAACCAAGTAGGCTCAATTTGGGGACAGAGTGCAGATAACTGGCCCTATGTTTTCAAAATATCAAGGTCAAGATGGTTGAAAACGACCAGAGAAAGCATTTCAGGATACTATGACATTGTTGGCCAACCTTGCATCTTCTGTGAAGTGGTTGCTGCAGCCTGGATGGAGGCTGAGGGTAAGGGATGATGATGTGTCAATGTTAATTTTCTGGTTTTGATAGGTTTATTATGGCTGTGCTAAATGACATTCCTGTTTGAAGGAAATTCACACTAAACTGTCAGAAGAGCTGTTAAGACAGCACATATATAAATTACTCGGAGATTGTTAGGAATCTATATCACACTTGCAATTTTTCTCTAAGTTTGAATTTTCTAACTGACAATTATTTAAGTACTGGTGGCATAGTTAAGTGGTTACTTCAGAGGACTCGATATTAGATCTATGTTAGATGCCTCATAGCCATTCATAACTTTAGTTTCAGGAGATCTAATGCCCATGGGTACCTGCATATATATATATATATATATATATATATATATATATATATATATATATATATATATATATAAAATCATATACTTACACACACACACACACACGCACTAAATCTTTAAAATGATCTATGTATTTTTTTATCCTCTCATATATTCCTTCCTGACTGCAGTTTCCCTTCTCTCCTCCCCCAATTCCCACTCCCCAGTTCATCCCTCAGCATCCATTTTTTCTACAGAAAATAGCAGTCTTCCTTGGGATATCAACAAAACCTGGCATATCAAATTGCAATAAGACTAGGAACCTCCCTTCATTTTCATTGGGAAGATTTATTGTGGAAAAAATAGATAAGAATTAACCTGCCCACCAAAGTTTTATCATACATGGGGGACAAATCTCCCCTACTCCCAGCAGCTCTCAACAAGTAATGGATGCTGAGAGAGGAAAGGCATGTTCCTCAGTAGTGTATCCACTGTGTGCTATGTCATTATATGCTTATGCCATCGAAAGACATGGATATAGGAAGGGAGGTTTGTTAGAATAAATAGGGTTGAAAGGGAGGGGGAAGAATATGTATGTGACATTGTGACAGAATAGAGATTAAAAGCAAAAAGAACTGGTTCATGCTTTCAAACGGTTAGAAGCTAGACTGAAGGCTTTCTAGTTAAGAGCACACACATTGGTATTGCAAAGTAGCTGGGTTGGCATTCCAAAGCCCACATGATGGCTTACCACTGTCTATAAGTCCAGTTCCAGAAGGGTCCTTGATGCTCTATTCTGATCTCTATGGGCTGTATACTTACAGACACATAAGCAAAATACTCTTAAAATAAATAAAAATATTTTTAAAGGCTACTGTAGAGTAGAAAGGAAAAGACATTGAAGATGAAGTAGCCAGAAGAACACACACACACACACACACACACACACACACACACACACACACACACACACATATGGATGGGGGAGAGAGAGAGAGAGAGAGAGAGAGAGAGAGAGAGAGGTGGCTTATGTCACATACATACATACATACATACATACATACATACATACATACATACATACATACATGGCAGGGTTGGGGATTTAGCTCAGTGGTAGAGCGCTTGCCTAGGAAGCGCAAGGCCCTGGGTTCGGTCCCCAGCTCCGGAAAAAAAAAAAACATACATACATGGGTGGTTCTGGAATGAAATGTCTATGTATCATGTTGGTTCCTCTGTGAGCAAAGAGGTTTCAGAGTGGTAGTGAGCATCTTACATACTGTAGTCCCCCTCCTTCTTGCAAGGAAATATAGTAACAGGGTGAACTCTAAGCTATGCAGAGCAAATGGCCAGGTGACTATAGTTGTTAGTTAGTTACTATTATTAACTATTGGTAATTTTAGTGAAACAGCTACATCTAAATTGTGGCTTTGATAGTTATTTGACCTTGAGAAAAATTTTATTTGTTTTCCTGAGACCCTGGTTTTCCATTTAAACCATAAACAAACAAACAAACAAACAAACTGACTTAGTAGGCACAACTAATGTGACGGTTGTGAGAATTAACTGAGGTGATGGAAATGCTTGGCAGTGGGTGTGTATGCTTCAATGGTGGGGCTTCTCAGCTGGGGTCATAACGCCATCTACTCACAAGGCTGAGGCAGAATGACTAATGCTGAAGGCCAGCCTGGGCTGTGCAGCACACATGTAGATAGAGTCTAGTCAATCTAGTGAGACTCTACCTCAAAACAAAAGTTTAAAAGATGGTTGAGGGGGCTGGAGAGATGGCTCAGCGGTTAAGAGCACCCGACTGCTCTTCCAGAGGTTATGAGTTCAATTCCCAGCAACCACATGGTGGCTCACAACCATCTGTAAAGAGTTCCAATGCCCTCTTCTGGTGTATCTGAAGACAGCTACAGTGTACTTATATATAATAAATAAATAAATCTTAAAAAAAAAAAAGATGGTTGAGATAGGACTCAATGGCAGAGTACTTACCTCACATGTGAAGCCATTGGTTAAAGTCATTATGTAAAAAATGTTAATTACTACTACAAATATACAAGTCAAAACATAGTAAATGCCCCAGAGAAAATTAAAAGCATAGGGTAACTCTGAGGAAAGGAAAAGAAAAAACTCAAATGGAAGTGGAGGGTACACACCAGGTTGAACAATTTTCTTGAATGGTTATTACTCTCACATAAGGACTGGGAGGCAGATTTATCACAGAGCAGCAGGCTTCACTCTTGTTCCTGACTCCCTGATGCATTTAGACCATTCTGAGGCCCTAGGGCATACTCTGTAAAGCCTTCATATATTTACACCAAATTTAAAACTTCTGTGTATATGGTATTTGATTGGCAGGCAAAAACAGTTTTTCTTACTCAGGCTCACCTATGTAGAAAGTCAAATTCTTGCTTGGCTTTCAAACTCCAGCCTAGAGTTAGAGATTTAAGAAAATATTATTTGCATCTGGTTAACGAATAGCTGAGTTACTCTCACTACCCACTGGCCAACTTATCCAGCAACGACATCAAATGTCCATTGGTGTTTTGAAACCCAGAGTCTGAGAAGAATCAATACATGTTGCTGCTGACACCTCTTTTGACAGCCCAGAATGACCCCAGGGAATGGCATAATGAAGATGGGTCAAGATAAACTTCACAGGCATGAGACTTCCATATTAGGTAATAATAGATTTTTGTCAAGTTTGATAATTAACATACCCAGCATTTGAAATATTCTGGATATTAAAATAGAAAATGTTTGAAATACAATCAGGGTTCAGTATGGGGAAAATTCTTCGATCAAGAGAAATGCAAAACTATAAGTAGCTAATCTGCTTTGAGTCAGTCTGTGTAGTTAGCTTGCAAATTCTCTCCATAGATAAGAACATAAACCTATCAAGGTACCTCCGTGGGAAGTCAATCAGTGACTAGCTAGTCAATGGGTTGTGCCAGTACAAACATGATCTAAGATTAGTTAACTTGAAAGGTTCTGAATTCTTTTAACCTGTATAGGAAAGAAACTGGTTTAGTGGTTTCCAATAGTGACAAAATAAATCCTACCAAAATACTTTCAATCATGAAGTCTGTAATAGGCTAGAAATATGCAGAATTGAAAAAGAAACTGAATAAATAAAGAAGTAAACTAAAAACAGCTAGATAAATGTAGACGAAATTGTGCAAGATCCTGAGGTTGGCAAATAAAACATTCTTGTATGTTTTCTGATATTTATAGATAATTTATTTCTGAGAAGTAGATAATTCATTGTAATTTTCCTATATGTAAATATTTACTTTCACATCTTGTATTTAATTACCTTCTTCCTTGTTTTAACCAAATATAGAACAAGAAACAAATTAACAAATAAGGATCTCTTTTGCAATATGGCTTAAGGGTATAATCCAATGGTATATGACAAGATCATAGGTGGTAGGCTGGCCCCACTACATCTCCAGGTAGAAAGTTGGGAGAATGTTGAATGCTGGATTTCAAGTGACCTTTTTCTTCCTTTTTGTTTTAAATGTAGAGGGATCCCAGCCTAAAGGATGGTGCTACCCAAAGGTGTGTACTTCTTCCTTAGTTCAAACTTTTTTCAAAACTCCCTCACAGACATTCCCAGAAGTGTGTCTCCTAGGTGATCCCAAACCTAGTCAAGTACAACTCATTTATTAGTTGAACTCTTTATTTTAAAGACTGCCCAAAGAGAACAACAACAAAAATCAGCCTCAGGCCCACAAAATTCAGACCTACTCTGGTGTTGCTAAAGTCTTAGTACCTCTTGCCGATAGTTGACTTGGGATTGAACACAAACAGGTAAAATCCCAGGTTTGTGAAAGGAAACATATGGAATAGTCCATGATCAATGACTTTTAGGATAGAGGTAATCTGGGGATATTATATGCTAAAGAAAATATTGGTTGTAACAGGGAGAGAGATACTGTGCTTGAGATAAGGGTAGAATGAAGAAAAGACTGGGCCTTCCAGAGAAAGCAGTGGGAGAGGGAGGCATTAAGAGTGGGTCTTGAGCGTGTGTGTGTGTGTGTGTGTGTGTGTGTGTGTGTAGGGAGTTATTTCTGTGACCTTTTTTTTTTTTTTTCCGGAGCTGGGGACCGAACCCAGGGCCTTGTGCTCGCTAGGCAAGTGCTCTACCACTGAGCTAAATCCCCAACCCCTTCTGTGACCTTGATCTTGTTTACATTAAAGGCCAAAGTGTAACCTCAAAGTTGGAGGTTTCAATAACTGGTCACTAATAACTCCTTTCCTAGGTGTAACTGTTGAGACAGTAATGTATCTGCTTCAATTAGAATCAAGACTTCCTATTGCCCTTAGTCTCTGTATGCAGAAGCTCTGTTGCAAATTTGTCTGTAAGTCTGATGGGATTTGGCTAGAAAATGATAGACTCTTACTGTAGTGTCTTGACGTGGTAGTCAGTTAATCCTCTCTACACTCTTTTGATGGATGTGCACATGCTTCTTGCCACCCGCCAAAATGCTCTGGATTTCAGAAAGACAACACACACACACACACACACACACACACACACACACACACACACACAGTCTTCTATTTTAACATGCCTAAAACAAAGCAATGGCTGGGTACTTTCAAATCTCTGTGTTGCTAACACTTCCCCTCTGATATTCCTGAATTATTACTTATTAAAATCTATATTTCATTTCTGCTACCCCAGACCCAGTCGGCGGAATGGCCTCTGGGATTATTCTTCCCCAATTCTTACATTTTTGTCTGTTTTCTCTCCTATAGCTCTCAGGTTTGATGTTTCTGCTTCTGTGGCTTGGTGATTCTAAAAGCTCCTTGTGGTCTCTTCCCAGGAAATCTAAAATCCTGCCTCTGTTGTTTCCCTGCTTAGCAGTTGGCAGCCAGCAACTTTATTTGTCAATTAGAGCCAACTGGGAGCAGGGACCCTCAGTGTCTTACAGGCAGATGTGAAGATTCCCGTGTGATTTTTGTAGTCAAATTAACACAAATAACTTTAGAACCAACCCACAACACTGTCTGAATAGTTAAAGAAAGCCACAAGAATAATAATGTATGTTAGTGAGGAGATCACTGAATGGGGAACTTGAGCTGTTGTTGAAGAAAAGAAACTAAGATTCAGTTTTTATAGAATTATTCTCCCCAGAAGGGAAGGTAGCAAACAAGAAGACATGCAATAATAAAGTGAGATGTAGCACATAAATAAAAACACCAACACTATAAATAGCATCAAATGCAGAAGAGAAGAATTTCAGGTGTGAAATGTTAGAGTAAATGTGAGTAAATGAAGGGTTATTATGTGAAAACATCTGGTGTTATTTGGTATGTGGTTCCAAGAACATGGGGGCTGCCGATGTGTTTGGGATGCTATAACAACAATAACAATAGCTACACACCCACATAAACTGTAGGACAATCGGTTTCTCTCACATGCTAGTGGTGGAAAAGACTAGGCTCAAGGCCTTGGAAGATTCAAGTTCAGGGACGCCTGCTTCAGAGGGATCTCCTGACTGGGATCTCATATGACAGGAAAGAAAAGGTGGTTTTCTGAGGTCGCTTCAAAGGCCACAATTCTACTCTGGACAGACTTTCACTTTTGATCCAAACATTGCAAAAAAGTTCAACTTTCTAAAACTATCATTTTCAGGGATAGGATTTTAAAATTTAAAACCTAAAGCAAAACTCTGTGTGGATATTTGTGTGTATACATGTATGTGTTTGTTTGCATGTGTATAGGCCAGAAGCCAACCCCACGTATAGTTTCTTAGGAGTCATCACCTTGTTTTTTGGAGACAGGGTCTCTCACTGCCTGAGAGGGGGTTTGCGAAGTGGGCTAGGATGGCTGGCTAATGAGTTCCAGGTACCTTCTCTTGTCTCTGCCTTCCCAATGCTGAGATTATAAGTGTTCAACCTTTCTGAGATTTTAGACTTGATTTATTTTATTTGATGTGTATGTGTGTGCCTAAGGGTGCACTTGGGTGGTGGTGGTGGGGACAAAAAGGGGCATTGGATCACCTGGAATTGAAGCTACAGGTTAAGTGTGAGCTTCAGTGAATGGAACCATTGTGCTTCACAAAAGGATTGAACACTCTTGACCACTGAGCAATCTTTTCTTGCCTTCATTCTGGACTTTTTACATTGGGTTCTGGGGATCAAACTCAGGTCCTCATGTATTTGTGTAGTGTGCTTGTTAATTTTTGTCAAGTTAATATAAACTTGGATCACCCGGGAAGTGATTCTCAATTGAAGAATTGTCAGATTGGCTTTTCTTCATTTTTGTGTAGCATTTTCTTGATTAATGATTGGTGGATAAGAGCCTAGCTAACGGTAGACAGAGTCATCTTTGGGCAGATGGGCTTGGGTTATACAAGAAAACAAACTGAGCAAATCATAAAAAGCATGCCAGTAAGCAGAGGTCTCCCCATGGCCTCTGCTTCAGTTCCTACTTCCTGGTTACTTCCCTGACCTCTCTCCACGGTGGATCATGACCTGAACAGATGAAATAAACCCTTTCCTTCCCTAAGTTGATTTTTGATCAGAAAAACAGAACGGAACAGCAGAGAAACAGTTTGGGACACACAGAGAGCACTTTACAGTACACGGAGTCATCTCTCTAGCCCACAGCAAAGCTTCTTAAAGTATCAAGCCTCTTCACAAGATGATTGCTACGCATTCCTTTTCAGAGTTGACACTTAGACCCGGCCAGGGAGCCTCCTTGAGCTGATGAGATGGATTTGGACTGGCCTCTGCTGTGCCCAGAGGGACATCACTCCAATGTTTGCACAAGGATATCTTTTCTAAACTTTGTTGTTTAAATCATGAAATGTTCCAAACATCGCACACAATAATAAAAGCTTGTCAAAAGTTGTTCTCTCTTTCTCTGTGGTGGTGTTACCACCTTTGAAGTGCTATTGCAAATCAGAAACTCCAAATTTCTGAGGCAGAAATGGATCATCTGCAAATGGAGGGAGAAGTGGCAGTGGAGGGGTAGGAGTGTTGGTCCAGTATGATCCTGCATTCTGGGTCATTGTCCTACAGTTTGAGGAGGTGCAGGCCCTCTAATAGTGAAGTTATATTATTCCCTATAACCAATGTAACTTCTAGCAGAGACAATACTGAGAAATCAGAGATAGTCTGCTTTCAAAATACTTGTGACTTAGAGTGAAAATGACATCAATAAAAATAATCACAAGTTTGCATAAATATAGTTTCTTTTTTTTTTTTTTTTGATTTTTTTTTTTTTATTAACTTGAGTATTTCTTATATACATTTCGAGTGTTATTCCCTTTCCCGGTTTCCGGGCAAACATCCCCCTCCCCCCTCCCCTTCCTTATGGGTGTTCCCCTCCCAACCCTCCCCCCATTGCCGCCCTCCCCCCATAGACTAGTTCACTGGGGGTTCAGTCTTAGCAGGACCCAGGGCTTCCCCTTCCACTGGTGCTCTTACTAGGATATTCATTGCTACCTATGGGGTCAGAGTCCAGGGTCAGTCCATGTATAGTCTTTAGGTAGTGGCTTAGTCCCTGGAAGCTCTGGTTGCTTGGCATTGTTGTACTTTTGGGGTCTCGAGCCCCTTCAAGCTCTTCCAGTTCTTTCTCTGATTCCTTCAATAGGGGACCTATTCTCAGTTCAGTGGTTTGCTGCTGGCATTCGCCTCTATATTTGCTGTATTCTGGCTGTGTCTCTCAGGAGCGATCTACATCCGGCTCCTGTCGGTCTGCACTTCTTTGCTTCATCCATCTTGTGTAATTGGGTGGCTGTATATGTATGGGCCACATGTGGGGCAGGCTCCGAATGGGTGTTCCTTCAGTCTCTGTTTTAATCTTTGCCTCTCCCTTCCCTGCCAAGAGTATTCTTTTTCCTCATTTAAAGAAGGAGTGAAGCATTCACATTTTGATCATCCGTCTTGAGTTTCGTTTGTTCTAGGGATCTAGGGTAATTCAAGCATTTGGGCTAATAGCCACTTATCAAAGAGTGCATACCATGTATGTCTTTCTGTGATTGGGTTAGCTCACTCAGGATGATATTTTCCAGTTCCAACCATTTGCCTACGAATTTCATAAACTCGTTGTTTTTGATAGCTGAGTAATATTCCATTGTGTAGATGTACCACATTTTCTGTATCCATTCCTCTGTTGAAGGGCATCTGGGTTCTTTCCATTTTCTGGCTATTATAAATAAGGCTGCGATGAACATAGTGGAGCACGTGTCTCTTTTATATGTTGAGGCATCTTTTGGGTATATGCCCAAGAGAGGTATAGCTGGATCCTCAGGCAGTTCAATGTCCAATTTTCTGAGGAACCTCCAGACTGATTTCCAGAATGGTTTTACCAGTCTGCAATCCCACCAACAATGGAGGAGTGTTCCTCTTTCTCCACATCCTCGCCAGCATCTGCTGTCACCTGAGTTTTTGATCTTAGCCAATCGCACTGGTGTGAGGTGAAATCTCAGGGTTGTTTTGATTTGCATTTCCCTTATGACTAAAGATGTTGAACATTTCTTTAGGTGTTTCTCCGCCATTCGGCATTCCTCAGCTGTGAATTCTTTGTTTAGCTCTGAACCCCATTTTTTAATAGGGTTATTTGTTTCCCTGCGGTCTAACTTCTTGAGTTCTTTGTATATTTTGGAAATAAGGCCTCTATCTGTTGTAGGATTGGTAAAGATCTTTTCCCAATCTGTTGGTTGCCGTTTTGTCCTAACCACAGTGTCCTTTGCCTTACAGAAGCTTTGCAGTTTTATGAGATCCCATTTGTCGATTCTTGATCTTAGAGCATAAGCCATTGGTGTTTTGTTCAGGAAATTTTTTCCAGTGCCCATGTGTTCCAGATGCTTCCCTAGTTTTTCTTCTATTAGTTTGAGTGTGTCTGGTTTGATGTGGAGGTCCTTGATCCACTTGGACTTAAGCTTTGTACAGGGTGATAAGGATGGATCGATATGCATTCTTCTACATGTTGCCCTCCAGTTGAACCAGCACCATTTGCTGAAAATGCTATCTTTTTTCCATTGGATGGTGTTGGCTCCTTTGTCAAAAATCAAGTGACCATAGGTGTGTGGGTTCATTTCTGGGTCTTCAATTCTATTCCATTGGTCTATCTGTCTGTCTCTGTACCAATACCATGCAGTTTTTATCACTATTGCTCTGTAATACTGCTTGAGTTCAGGGATAGTGATTCCCCCTGAAGTCCTTTTATTGTTGAGGATAGCTTTAGCTATCCTGGGTTTTTTGTTATTCCAGATGAATTTGCAAATTGTTCTGTCTAACTCTTTGAAGAATTGGATTGGTATTTTGATGGGGATTCCATTGAATCTGTAGATTGCTTTTGGTAAAATGGCCATTTTTACCATATTAATCCTGCCAATCCATGAGCATGGGAGATCTTTCCATCTTCTGAGGTCTTCTTCAATTTCTTTCCTCAGTGTCTTGAAGTTCTTATTGTACAGATCTTTTACTTGCTTGGTTAAAGTCACACCGAGGTACTTTATATTATTTGGGTCTATTATGAAGGGTGTCGTTTCCCTAATTTCTTTCTCGGCTTGTTTCTCTTTTGTATAGAGGAAGGCAACTGATTTATTTGAGTTAATTTTATACCCAGCCACTTTGCTGAAGTTGTTTATCAGCTTTAGTAGTTCTCTGGTGGAACTTTTGGGATCACTTAAATATACTATCATGTCATCTGCAAATAGTGATATTTTGACCTCTTCTTTTCCGATCTGTATCCCTTTGATCTCCTTTTGTTGTCTGATTGCTCTGGCTAGAACTTCAAGAACTATATTGAATAAGTAGGGAGAGAGTGGGCAGCCTTGTCTAGTCCCTGATTTTAGTGGGATTGCTTCAAGTTTCTCTCCATTTAGTTTAATGTTAGCAACTGGTTTGCTGTATATGGCTTTTACTATGTTTAGGTATGGGCCTTGAATTCCTATTCTTTCCAGGACTTTTATCATGAAGGGGTGTTGAATTTTGTCAAATGCTTTCTCAGCATCTAATGAAATGATCATGTGGTTCTGTTCTTTCAGTTTGTTTATATAATGGATCACGTTGATGGTTTTCCGTATATTAAACCATCCCTGCATGCCTGGGATGAAGCCTACTTGATCATGGTGGATGATTGTTTTGATGTGCTCTTGAATTCGGTTTGCCAGAATTTTATTGAGTATTTTTGCGTCGATATTCATAAGGGAAATTGGTCTGAAGTTCTCTTTCTTTGTTGTGTCTTTGTGTGGTTTAGGTATAAGAGTAATTGTGGCTTCGTAGAAGGAATTCGGTAGGGCTCCATCTGTTTCAATTTTGTGGAATAGTTTGGATAATATTGGTATGAGGTCTTCTATGAAGGTTTGATAGAATTCTGCACTAAACCCGTCTGGACCTGGGCTCTTTTTGGTTGGGAGACCTTTAATGACTGCTTCTATTTCCTTAGGAGTTATGGGGTTGTTTAACTGGTTTATCTGTTCCTGATTTAACTTCGATACCTGGTATCTGTCTAGGAAATTGTCCATTTCCTGAAGATTTTCAAATTTTGTTGAATATAGGTTTTTATAGTAAGATCTGATGATTTTTTGAATTTCCTCCGAATCTGTAGTTATGTCTCCCTTTTCATTTCTGATTTTGTTAATTTGGACACACTCTCTGTGTCCTCTCGTTAGTCTGGCTAAGGGTTTATCTATCTTGTTGATTTTCTCAAAGAACCAACTTTTGGTTCTGTTGATTCTTTCTATGGTCCTTTTTGTTTCTACTTGGTTGATTTCAGCTCTGAGTTTGATTATTTCCTGCCTTCTACTCCTCCTGGGTGTATTTGCTTCTTTTTGTTCTAGAGCTTTTAGGTGTGCTGTCAAGCTGCTGACATATGCTCTTTCCTGTTTCTTTCTGCAGGCACTCAGCGCTATGAGTTTTCCTCTTAGCACAGCTTTCATTGTGTCCCATAAGTTTGAGTATGTTGTATCTTCATTTTCATTAAATTCTAAAAAGTTTTTAATTTCTTTCTTTATTTCTTCCTTGACCAGGTTATCATTGAGTAGAGCATTGTTCAATTTCCACGTATATGTGGGCATTCTTCCCTTATTGTTATTGAAGACCAGTTTTAGGCCGTGGTGGTCCGATAGCACGCATGGGATTATTTCTATCTTTCTGTACCTGTTGAGGCCCGTTTTTTGACCAATTATATGGTCAATTTTGGAGAAAGTACCATGAGGAGCTGAGAAGAAGGTATATCCTTTTGCTTTAGGATAGAATGTTCTATAAATATCCGTTAAGTCCATTTGGCTCATGACTTCTCTTAGTCTGTCTACATCACTGTTTAATTTCTGTTTCCATGATCTGTCCATTGATGAGAGTGGGGTGTTGAAATCTCCCACTATTATTGTGTGAGGTGCAATGTGTGTTTTGAGCTTTAGTAAGGTTTCTTTTACGTATGTAGGTGCCCTTTTATTTGGGGCATAGATATTTAGGATTGAGAGTTCATCTTGGTTGATTTTTCCTTTGATGAATATGAAGTGTCCTTCCTTATCTTTTTTGATGACTTTTAGTTGGAAATTGATTTTATTTGATATTAGAATGGCTACTCCAGCTTGCTTCTTCTGACCATTTGCTTGGAAAGTTGTTTTCCAGCCTTTCACTCTGAGGTAGTGTCTGTCTTTGTCTCTGAGGTGTGTTTCCTGTAGGCAGCAGAATGCAGGGTCCTCGTTGCGTATCCAGTTTGTTAATCTATGTCTTTTTATTGGGGAGTTGAGGCCATTGATATTGAGAGATATTAAGGAATAGTGATTATTGCTTCCCGTTATATTCATATTTGGATGTGAGGTTATGTTTGTGTGCTTTCATTCTCTTTGTTTTGTTGCCAAGACGATTAGTTTCTTGCTTCTTCTAGGGTATAGCTTGCCTCCTTATGTTGGGCTTTACCATTTATTATCCTTTGTAGTGCTGGATTTGTAGAAAGATATTGTGTAAATTTGGTTTTGTCATGGAATATCTTGGTTTCTCCATCAATGTTAATTGAGAGTTTTGCTGGATACAGTAATCTGGGCTGGCATTTGTGTTCTCTTAGGGTCTGTATAACATCAGTCCAGGATCTTCTGGCCTTCATAGTTTCTGGCGAGAAGTCTGGTGTGATTCTGATAGGTCTCCCTTTATATGTTACTTGACCTTTTTCCCTTACTGCTTTTAATATTCTTTCTTTATTTTGTGCGTTTGGTGTTTTGACAATTATGTGACGGGAGGTGTTTCTTTTCTGGTCCAATCTATTTGGAGTTCTGTAGGCTTCTTGTATGTCTATTGGTATCTCTTTTTTTAGGTTAGGGAAGTTTTCTTCTATGATTTTGTTGAAGATATTTACTGGTCCTTTGAGCTGGGAGTCTTCACTCTCTTCTATACCTATTATCCTTAGGTTTGATCTTCTCATTGAGTCCTGGATTTCCTGTATGTTTTGGACCAGTAGCTTTTTCCGCTTTACATTATCTTTGACAGTTGAGTCAATGATTTCTATGGAATCTTCTGCTCCTGAGATTCTCTCTTCCATCTCTTGTATTCTGTTGGTGAAGCTTGTATCTACAGCTCCTTGTCTCTTCTTTTGGTTTTCTATATCCAGGGTTGTTTCCATGTGTTCTTTCTTGATTGCTTCTATTTCCATTTTTAATTCCTTCAACTGTTTGATTGTGTTTTCCTGGAATTCTTTCAGGGATTTTTGCGATTCCTCTCTGTAGGCTTTTACTTGTTTATTAATGTTTTCCTGTGCTTCCCTAAGTGTGTTCAAGTCTTTCTTGAAGTCCTCCAGCATCATGATCAAATATGATTTTGAAACTAGATCTTGCTTTTCTGGTGTGTTTGGATATTCCATGTTTGTTTTGGTGGGAGAATTGGGCTCCAATGATGGCATGTAGTCTTGGTTTCTGTTGCTTGGGTTCCTGCGCTTGCCTCTCGCCATCAGATTATCTCTAGTGTTACTTTGTTTTGCTATTTCTGACAGTGGCTAGACTGTCCTATAAGCCTGTGTGTCAGGAGTGCTGTAGACCTGTTTTCCTCTCTTTCAGTCAGTTATGGGGACAGAGTGTTCTGCTTTCGGGCGTGTAGTTTTTCCTCTCTACAGGTCTTCAGCTGTTCCTGTGGGCCTGTGTCTTGAGTTCACCAGGCAGCTTTCTTGCAGCAGAAAATTTGGTCTTACCTGTGGTCCCGAGGCTCAGGTTTGCTCGTGGGGTGCTGTCCAGGGGCTCTCTGCAGCGGCAGCAACCAGGAAGACCTGTGCCGCCCCTTCCGGGAGCTTCAGTGCACCAGGGTTCCAGATGGTCTTTGGCTTTTTCCTCTGGCGTCCGAGATGTGTGTGCAGGGAGCAGTCTCTTCTGGTTTCCCAGGCCTGTCTGCCTCTCTGAAGGTTTAGCTCTCCCTCCCACGGGATTTGGGTGCAGAGAACTGTTTATCCGGTCTGTTTCCTTCAGGGTCCGGCGGTGTCTCTGGCAGGGGTCCTGCCGCTCCTGGGCCCTCCCCCACGGGAGCCCAGAGGCCTTATACAGTTTCCTCTTGGGCCAGGGATGTGGGCAGGGGTGAGCAGTGTTGGTGGTCTCTTCTGCTCTGCAGCCTCAGGAGTGCCCACCTGACCAGGCGGTTGGGTCTCTCTCTCACCGGGTCTGGGAGCAGAGAGCTGCTGCGGGCCGGGATCGGCGGGTGTCCATAAATATAGTTTCTTATATGGTATTCTGAAATGAGAGAAGAAGGTATAGCTGTAGACCCAGTTGAACATGGACAAAGAACATAGTCGTATTAGTGTCACAGAGGAAAATCTTGTCAGTCTGTCATTCAGGTGAAGAGTATTTCTGGCTGAGGGACAGTGTATGCTGTGTAAGGAGACTTGGGAATATTTGAGGACGGATTAGCATGGATGCTGAAAGCCTATGCCCTGGTATCTGAAGCAGCCAGGGAACCTCAGAAGACAGATCACAAATACCACCAAGGACTTGACAGGGGTTTGAATATGCTACCAGGAGGTGTGGCCTTGTTGGAGGAAGTGTGTCATCATGTACGTAGGGCTTTAAGGTCTTCTAGTTCTCATGCTCTGCCCAGTAGGGAAGAGACCTTCCTCCTGCCTGCCTGCAGAAGACAGTCTCTTTCTTCTCCTGGCTACTTTTGGATCAAAATTATAGAACTCTTGGCTCCTCCAGTACCAATTCTGTCTGCCCAATGCCATGCTTCCCACCATGATAATGGACTGAACCTTTGAAACTGTAAGCCAGCCCCCATTAAATGTTTGTCTTTATAAGAGTTGCCTTGGTCATGGTATCTCTTCAGAGCAATAAAACCTTAACTGAGGCAGATTTGAAACTTACTGTGATGGCAATGAACAGTTTTTATATTGTGTAAATGTGTGTGTGTGTGTGTGTGTGTGTGTGTGTGTGTGTGTCTGTGAGAGAGAGAGAGAGAGAGAGAGAGAGAGAGAGAGAGAGAGAGAGAGAAACAGAAAAAGAGCTTTTCCCCATCTTATTGGTGATCTTATTGGTATTTCGCTGTTTAGAAATTTTTAAAGAAAGTAAAGTAACTTCAGCTCTATATTAGACATTGCATTGAGGGGAGGAATAAGAATAAATTTTGGAGTTGTTTAATATTCCATGGTAATGATCAAGGTATTGGTTTCTTTTTTCTTGATGTGATAAAACACCATTATCAAAAGCAACTTGTGGAAGAATTTATCTTGCCTTACAGTCTTGGAGCATATCAGGCATAAAGTTAAGGGAAGCGGTGGCACCAGCTGACTAGAACAGAAAGCTAAGGGATTACATCTTGAACCACACTGCAGAAAGCATGAAAAGTAAACTGGAAGTGGGGAAAGGCTGAGAACACTCAAAGCCTGTCACCAGTGATGTTCTTCCTTCTGAAAGGTTCTACCTACTGAATGTTGTATCACATCCCAATCAGCTTCACCAACTGATGACTAGGTATTTAAATGTGCAAGTCTATAGCAGACATTCCTTATTCAAACTGCTATTTTACCAGATGGTGGAACTCAAGAAACTGTAGTGACCATTATGGAGAGAAGGAATGGTTCTCAGTATGAGTATGTGATTGTCTTTGGTGATGAGCTACCTGGACAGAAAGTGAGGCTGGGGAATGCAACTGAACCAAAAGTGAGGCTGATGAATGGTATGATTGTTATGTTTTTCAAAAAGCCAAGTTTGTTCTATAGAGTGCAGTATGGTGAGGTAGGAGGGGTGCCATGCTGAGGAATCCCTTCTCCCAATGTACCTGCCATATGACAGGTCTCATATAGAATAGAGTTTATTTGGGGACATGGGAAGGGGAGTTGAGAAGGGAGTAGATGCAGAGAAAAGAAAAGGGACAGAGGAAAGAAGTATATATCTATATATCTATATCTATATCATATCATATCTATCTATCTATCTATCTATCTATTTATCTATCTCTATCCCTATCTCTCTCTCTCTCTCTCTCTCTCTCTCTATATATATATATATATATATATATATATATATATATACACACACACACACACACACACACACACACACACACACACACATATACATAGGCTGGCCAGGAACTCATGGTGGGGGAGAGAAAGGGGTCAGAAAGTCAGAGAAAAAAAAGGGACAGATACAGCGAGCAGGGGACCAAACAGGACCTTTTGTAGCAAGCCATGCCTTCCTGGCTCTTGGTTGGACGCCAACATCCTCCATTTTGGATTAATTAAAAATAGAGAAACTAGTAAGAGGTGGTGGTGGTGGTGAAGCAGGAATAGGGTTGTTGTGATCTTTATCTTCTTTCTGCTGATTTTGGGGCGATGTGTCTCTGGGAAACCTAAAAAATTGGGGGATGGGGATGTTGGTTCAATCTTAGGAGAGTTGGCTGTTTTCTTGTTGTCCAGGTTCAGTGGAACCATCTTTTGATAGGAAAGGGCAGGTCCAGAAGTGTGTGTGAGAAGAGATTGGAACATCAATGAATTGCTTCTCTGAAGTTGTCTTGGATGTAGATTTTGAGTAAATGTCTAAACTTGGCAAGACACTGAAACACAGTCATATCTATTAGAGGCATAAAGTAAGTAAGTTTGGGAAATTTCTTTTTTCTTACATGTACATTTGAAACCCTTAAGTCTTGGTGGTTGGAGTGAGGGCTTCTAAACCCAGGGAGTAGGAGAGGAGTCCTATCCTCTGGAAGAGGTAGCAAGAGGGAAGGAGCTTAGACTATTGATTGGCACATGTATTTATCTAGATGGAGTCTGTCTGGTTCATGTATGTCTGAGTGGGTTTTCTAGAGCTTATGAGTTTATAAAAGAGATAAGGTTATTAACAGCTGAACAGTCTTTAAGGTGAGCTTAGGGAAGATACTTTTTTGTGGAGCAGAAAGAGCAAGAAGGACTTTTTCTGTTTTTTCTTTTATCTAGGAAACTGAATATATATAAATTTTAGCATAATGGGAAACATATTAAGTTAATATTTAAAAGACAATTAAAGGAAACTTCAAAATTTGATGAGCTTGGGAATATGATAGTTGATTATATAGTTTAGCATGAGAAACACCTTAAGTCTATAGTTAAAAGACAACCAAAGGGAACTCCTATTGGTAACTATGATAGCTGATATATAGTTCAGTGTGAAAAAACACTTTAAGTCTATAGTTAGAAGATAACCAAAGGACACTTCAAATTTGAATTTGTGATTATAAAAGTTGGATCATATAGTGGAATGCTTTATTAGAGTTAGGCTAACTTATAAGAACTCTATTGATTAATGTTAGGGTGGTGACATAATGAGGGGAGGGGATATGAAGTATTTACTCACTGGAAACTTAGTGTAGATAAGGAAATGGCAGAATGTTACATATGTGAGAGGCTATATCTGAAATTCTGTATCATCTATGGTAAAGCCTATGAAAAGACAACCCTGTCTAATAAGAGATCTGACACTCTTGACTCATTAACCAATTGACTAATGAACTAATACATGGTAGAGTACCTGGGGTATGGAGCTAAATATCTGTTTTCTAGTGGTCGTTTTCCTTAGACATCAATATAATCAGAAATCTTAGAAGAATAAATTATAATCTAGTTGTGATATTAATTAAAATGACAGAAGTTGTTTATAGTTCACTATCTAAACCATTTTTCCATATCCTTTGGTCTCAATCACAGTCCAGGCAGAGACAGTCTGGCCATCGGGCTCAGAAGATGAGAGACTTTTTCTTGTACAGGAGGAACTTGGGAAAAATAACTTACCTTGTCTTAGACAATATGAGCCATTTAATTCCCTGGGTGCCATCTGTTTTTCCACAGTTTAGTTTAAGCCCTGACAGGGTGCAAAGCAGTAGAATGGTCTTTACCGTGGTTATCATACCTTAATTGAGGTAGTCTCTTTTCATTGTGCTTATATCTTCTTGAAGACCTTGGAGAGTCACTGTTAGGATTTGGGAGTCTCTGTCATAATAAGCTTAAACATTTAACTTTATACTTAGCAAATTTCTGACAAGATTAAGAGCTAGTATCTATTAGCAGATCTGTGTTAGACAATCTGTGTTTGCTTATTTGTTCTGGAATATATCTAGCTAATAAAGAAGTTATAACTTAATAATAGTAACAAAACAAAGCTGTACATATCTTTAAGGCAGTGAACTTGAATGTTTTTACTCTTGTAAATCTTTAAATTGATATTAAAATTATGAACATGGCAGGATAGAAATCACATGAAAACTTTGTCTTAATTGGGAGTTGTCTTTGGAGACCTTAACTCAGGCTGTTCTATAAAGTAACATGGCAGTGAAATGGGAACTGCCCAAAATAAAGAAGGTGGAGTCACAAGACAGCCTTTAACCAAGATGACCCTGAAGCTACAGCCAGCCATGTAACTATCCTTACCTAAGATGGTGCTGAAGCATTGTTTTGTATCAGCAGAGATAAACAGACACATTTTTTTCTGGGAGACCGGTTTCTTCCTATCACGGCAAGCAGCCTTTGTCACTGTGTACGGAGCAGTGGGGTCCGAGCTGTGTACAGGGCAGCTTAGCTGTCCCATGCTGTGCTTAGGAATCCCTTCCCTGCCACACCTGGCTAAGAGCTGGTGTGGATCAGAATTGAAGGAAATCAAAGATTAGAGATAAACATTTCCCAGGAAGTAAAAATGTAAGAGTGCCTGCTGGAGGAAATAGCTGGCAGCTGCAGAAGCGGGTGGGAGTCACAGTGCATGGAAGCACAGGGGTATGGAGACAGAGAGGGTTAGGTCTGAAACAAGGTCTAGAGAGGGCTGTTAGACGTCAAAGCGGTGGAGAGCCAGGAGCTGAGAACAAAGAAATAAAGCAGCTGGGAGTGAAGGCAGGGAAAAGCTTACAAAGAAATCTTTCCATTTCTCAGATTGCTGGGGAGAGTTTTAAAAGTTTTTGTTGTTGTTGCTTTTTTGTTTGTTTGTTTGTTTTGTTTTGTTTTTGAAGCTTTGCTAAGCGGCCATTTTGAGTTATTATCTAGAGGGTATTGGGGCCAAATTTAGCCTGTACATTTGTAAACTTTTGAGACCAGGAGGCATCCCAGTAGATAAGTAGTGGTGTGGACATTCCCTTTGAGTGAGGATAGAAGCATCCCAGTGGGGAGCCTGAGGTACAGAGGAAGGCGAGACACCCATTAGGTGAGAGTAGAGGCTATTAATATTATCACTTTCAGAGTCCCAAGGATAAATTAATAGCTAATAATAAGCAATGAGGATAGATTTACCAGGTCATCATGTGGTAATCTAGAGGATGAGCTGTGGGACCAGTACGAACTGAACTGTGAGGCCAGAGCCTGAGGGAGAACCGTTTACCCTAGCCTAGGATTTACCAGCAGTACGAGAGCAAAACCTCCAAAACTGTTTTGAGGTTTGAGAGAGCTCATTCAAGAGTTGAGGTCCTAAAATAAAACTGTGGATATAGGAAGCTTACCAGTTCGCTGGTGTTTGGATGGAGAGTTCTGTCAACCCAGTGGCTGGAAAGTCCATGTGGTGGTGGTAAATATGAACCTGTGAGTTTCTAAATGCAAGCCTTGGCACCAAACATTGTGTTTCTTAAAAAAGCCAAGTTTGTGTTTTATAGAGTGTGGTATGGTGAGGTGGGAGGGGTCCCTGAGGGGGCCCATGCTGAGGCATCCCTTTTCCTGCGGTACTCACCATACAAGGGGTTTGGTATAGAAGAGTTTATTTTGGGACATGGGAAAGGGAGTTGAAAAGGGAGTAGAGGCAAAGAGAGGGGGCAGAGAAGGACAGAGAGGGAAGGGGAGAGGAGAGAAGAGGATAGGAGAGGAGAAAAGAGGAGAGAGAGAGAGAGAGGAGAGAAGAGTCGAGGAACACACATGGAGAGGGGGGACGGGGAAGAGAAGAGAAGGGGAAAGGGAAAGAAGGGGTCAGGGGTCAGAGAGTCATAGAGAGAAAAGGGGCAGAGAAAGCAAGGAGGGGCCAAACAGTCCCTTTTATAGCAAGCCAGGCCTACCTGGCTGTTGCCAGGTAACTGTTGGGTGGAGTCTGGAAGGAATGCTAATCGTGATATCAAGGATGCCATCCAGTATCGAAGCAGTTGATTCCTACTCCATTCATGGAGGTCTGAGCATAAGATGGGGCTAATTTGAGACAATGCAGTGGGGGAAATATGGACATCTTCTTGCCTTGTCTGTCTGGGTTAGAGAAGATGACCATTTAATGGATTCAAATTCAGCTGAATGGACTTGAACTCAATGTTCTCCTGAACAGCTAAGTGTGTCTCATGAGCAGTAAAGTGCTGGGTGCCATCTAGACACATATTAAAGGTCTCCAGGGAGCTACACAGTCAGTCGTCTTTTATACTAGATTAGTGTTCAGATAACTAAAGCTCTCAGTGAATATGAGAAGGGGCTACAGGGAAAGATGAAACATCCCTGACTAGAGAGGCGATTCTCCTCAAGACCTGGACTAGACTGCCTGGTAAAGAATTGGACTCCCTTTCCTTTACAATTGACGGAAGAATCTCTAGGGTGATCTTGAGGTTAATGGGAAGCTTGTGCTGCAAATATGGGGTGGCCTCATGACATTCTTGCTCAGGTCTATGAATACCACATTCTGGGCACGAGTGTATAAATTTGTTTGTTTCCCTGGCTTCCTCTCAGATTCCTGGGCACCGCCTATAAGATCTTGTGTTGATGTCTTCATCTCTACAGATAATAATTGACTCTCTAATTATCACATCTGCATTTGAGAAGAGCTAATTAGAAAGATTTTGATGGCTTGGGAATTTCCTGTCAAAAGTAGCACAGAGCCCATAGCCTGGGTATCTGGGGATAATGGATCTAGTCACACACTCATCTCTCCATCTCTAGTAATGACATGTCTCCTGACTCTTCCCAGTGGCCCCCACATAACTCATTTCCCTGACTACATCAACCACCACTCTCTCACACACACTCAGCATTTCCATGCAACTGTCACTGTCTAGATACAAAACCTGTGAGGGAAAGCGTGTGCTTTACCTAATTCTGGGCTTTCATAATACTATTTCACCCTGACACACATCATTCCACTGCCAAATTTTGTCTCTCACTTAACACTTGCAGGGCATTAACATGCTTAGTTCTGGACTTGAGCTTCCTGCCTAAGAGCTTGGCATGGGGGCTAAGCAGGGGTGCTGGTGGGGCTATTTCCAACATAATAAAAGAGATTCACTTCAAAGACCCTGGAACATCTTAACTTGCTATCCTCACAAACGCTGAGAATAGCTTTCTCCATTCCCACTGTTCTCTTAGAGTTAAATTGCAGATTCAGTCAGAAGGAGAGTGGAAGGCAGAAGGCAGGTTTCCCTTGTATTTCTTGGTCTTAAAACAGAAGCTGCTGGCAGTTTCTCACCACTTACTGTGTGTCCAGGTATCAGCCTAGAAACTGGAGCAGAGGAGCAGAGGAGGTGACAGGAATAAGATCTGAATAAACGACTCTCATGGTTGTTGCATGTGAGTTTGAAGAAGAGGTCAGCTATAAAGTGGCACTATGTAGAAGATATAGTTTCTGAAAAAAATTGTTCTTTTTTTTAAATGCCAGTTTGGAGCTCAGATTGTAGCTCAGTTAATAGAGGGCCTGCCTAGCATTGCACAGGTCCCTGGGTTCCCTTCCCAGCACTAATGTTGCTGAAGTCAGAAAGAGGGGTAAGCAGACACTGTAATGTGCTTCCTGCTGCATTCTCTGGAGATGGCTGCCTGGACTATTGTATTGAAAAAGATTATGAAACTTATTATGGGTTCATGGGAAATTAATTTGCATTCTGTATCCATTCTCCATAATGAACCCTTTTCTAGAGAGTTCCTTGAAGGGCTTGAGACAGACAATTCATGCTCCTCCATTTCTACTTCACAGTCCACTTTGGACATCAGGTCAGATTTTTTTGTAAATGCACTTCTCAACATACAGAAGCACTGCTTGCTTGGATGACAACAATAAGTGGAATGAATGGACCAATGTGAGAAAGGGTTCAAACCAGAGTGGTTAGCAGGTGAGAGGTAGAAAAAACTTTAAGTCTAGCAACCCTTGATGCACCACATCTTGTGTATTTCCAACATAATAAACAACATTCACTTCAAAGACCCTGGAAACCCGTAACCTGCTATTCTCACAAATGCTGAAAAGCTGTCAGTCATACCTGAGTGGCAACACATTTTTCAAGTAGGAATTCCAGTAAGAATGAGACACGCTCTGAGAAACAGGCTGGGTCAGACTTCCAAGAAGCCAGTAGTCTTTAGCACTGTTCTGGCTTTCAACTGTGGACAATATTTTCATGAAGCTAACTGATAAAACATTTGTTGATCTCTCTCCTGGCAGGAGTACAGAAATATGAGTTGTTATGAATGGTCTCTCAGAGCTGGGCTTATCAAAGATTTCACTCTGAGATCTGCAGAGAATTCTCACACATTACTGTTGTTTTTCTTTCGCTTCTACAGAATTTATCAATGTCTTGGGTCATTATTTGTCTGATCACAACAGCATGAGTTCATGAATATGCATCAGCTAAAATCCTGCAATTTTATGTGTTAATTTGTTCATATCTTTAGGTATTTATGGCAATTAAATAAGACCTTGATAAATTTAGAGGAAATGGAAAAGGCTTAAATACTATAAGTGCTTGTGCGGTTGTGATGGCAGATTCTGAGATAAATTATGTTTTATGTAACTTAATTTGTTGATTGGTTTATCACATTACACATTTCCCCATTTGATTATAGTTCTTCTTCAGCAATAAGTGGCCTCCTCTTTGTTTCTTTGGTGGGCTTTCTGCTGTTCATTTTAGCTTTGGAACGAAACTAATTGTTATCTTAGCTAATGTGAGGTTGTTTGTCCTGATGCTTCATTTTTTATTTTAAAAATATTTATTTTTACTTTGTGTGTGTGTGTGTGTGTGTGTGTGTGTGTGTGTAGGTATTTGTACATGAGTGCAGTTTCCTACAGAAGTGAGAAGAGAGTGTGTTGTTGCCCTGAAGCTAGAGTTTTGGGCACAGGCGAGCCATCTGACCTGTGCTATGAATGAATTAAGATCTTCTGTAAGATAAGTCAGTGCACGTGCTTAACTATTGCTAAGCCCTACTCTGTATGTGTGTGTGTGAGTGTGTGTGTTGTCCATGTACATGTTCCTGCAATCACATATGTAGTTGTGTATATGTGTGGAGTCCAGATGTTGAAGTCAGCTGCCTTCTTCTTTATTATTTTTTAACCTTGTTTTTTAACTTTTTTTTTTTGAGATGGTGTCTTTTACTGAGTCTGAAATGACTGATTCAATGTCGGGGACCGGACATCCAAACTAAGCAAAGCTAAAGCCCTGCCCTGAGCAGAACTTGTCCCCGGAAGACTGTTGACTCAGTGTCTAAGGAGAATATCTTGCAGTTTAATGATTTACCTTATGTCCTTGGGCACTTCCCAGTACTACCCCGCCCTAAGCTTCAGTTCCTGCTTCAATTAACTAATTAATATGAATTTTCCATTTAACTTGGAAACCTGTATTCTATTTTGAAACTCTCGATGTTGTAGGAAGACACTGGTTAATCTGTCCATGAAAGGAAACTGCTATATGACAACGAAACTGACGGAGGATCTGCTCTGGAGAGGCAGACACATACAGTAGGCAGTTACTGGTGTGTGTGTATATGTGTGTGTGTGTGTGTGTGTGTGTGTGTGTGTGTGTGTGTGTGTGTGTGTGTTTTAGAGGGGAGAGGGAGGAAAGAAAGAGAGTTTAAGTGTTGCTTACTTATTCTCATAATCGTTCATTACTTTGCTCCTGGGAAAGGGCTTTGCTATTTTGATTTTCAAGAAGATATTACAGCTGCCCTACATCAGAGACAGATTATCTGTTGCTATGTCATGCAAACTATTAAAAGTGAATGTGCCTGAGAGATGTTATCCTAATCTCAAGGAATATTTGACTCTCTAAAATGGCTGTCTGGATGGTTCTGACCCTCCTCCCCCCTGAGTATGTTGGGAGCATTTAGATGATTGCTATCTCCTTTTCATAAAAACCCACATGACTGATATCACTTTCCACTGTCATTCAGATTCTTGGGATAGGGGAGACAACAACGTTCATGCTTGGAAGAATGAATCACCATCTGCGGGTGGGGGAGGGTTATACATATTTCTTTTCTGTCTCTTTAATAGATATTCAGTTCTCCTTATCACCTTAGTGGTCTACGATCATCACTCTAGCCTTTGCCCAATGTCTTGCACAGAGCCTAAGATACTGTAGAAGCAGAATAAGATCTTTAAATGAGTGGATGGATAAGTGAATTATTTCTCAGTAATACATACCACTATGCCTAATAATTCGTATACATTTTTCTTAAATAATTGAATCTTCAGTGTAGATAATATGCTGATCAATATTCAGTGTGAACTGTTAGTTATATATGGCACCTCCATCTATATGTATATGACTACACATATGACATATATAACAAATATGCCTGTATCAGCACTTAAAAGTTCACATGAACATTCAGGAATTGAACAGTACAATATAAGCATTATGCTGCACTCATGTGCATATACACATATGTATCATTATTGTGACTTTGTGAGCAAGTGCTTGTTTGCAATCTGATTATTTAAATAAGAGAAAACTCATGTGCTATGAAGCCAGGTTGGGACATGAGCTAGATCTATCTGGGCTGCTGTGAGCTCTCCCTGGATGGGCGTGCAGTGGTCCCTGGATGAGTATGCAGTACTCTTTTATGGATTTCTTCTGATTTGGCCATTCTGAATGCATAGCAGCCTCAGGACTCTACAGGACTGACCCTTGCAGGAATCATCTCTCACGACGACTAAATCTTCCAGGCCCTTAGACAGCACCATGCTCCTTCCATTCACGGCGAGGTCACATCATGCTACATGTAGATGCATACTGGTCTAATAGTTGCAATGTATAGGTCTTATAACTTCTACCTTGCCCTAGTCAGTGATTAGAGAATTTATAAGCAACAAACACCTAATAATATTGAATGTTAAGGGTCAGAGTATTGAAACAGTAAACTATGTTTAAGAAGATTCTCCATGAAACTGAGCTTCAGGCCTGGTACTGGGAGAGGCCTTTAAGAATGTGATCCTTTCCAGCTTGGATGTGGTTCAGTTGGTTGAGGGCTTGTTTAGAAAGCACAAAGCTTTGATCTTTGCCGTTACATAAATGGGGCATGCTGGCATACACCTACACAAACAGTACTCAGGAGCCAGAGGCATAATAGTCAGAAATCCAAGTTCATTTTTATCTACACAGTGAATTCTAGGCTACTCTGAGCTACATAAGGCCCCAAAAGAAAGAAAATAAATGAAGAACGCATCCTATGTTCTTTGTTAAACTATACAAAGTCAGATATTTTACATTAATTTTCTTAAAAAACTCCCCGACCCACTTTGAAGCAGCAGGTACCCAGATTTATATGTGCTTTTGTAACAGTAGTCCTAGGGCTTTCAGAAGAGTATAGCAGCCCCTTCTGGTACATGGTGGGGAGGTGCGGGGGTGAGTAGGCTGTGGGTATTGACATTTAGCTTTTGGCAAGGAGGGAGCAACCTTCCTTCATAGCAGTGCAAACTATATGTCTAGGCTCTGGCTTGGGCTTGAAGCAGACAGGCTTATGTGCCTAGAGAGGGGACACAGTGAGAATAGACAACCAGCATGCCCCTTCCATTCATGGCAAGGTCACATTATGCTACATGTAAATGCATACTGGTCTACTAGTTGAAATGTATAGCTCCTACCTGCCCTAGTCAGTGATTAGAGAATTCATAAGCAACACACATGTGTCTGTGTTCATGTGTGTGGGTGCACGTATGTGCATGCATGGGGAGTTCAGAGAATGACTTTGAGCATGTCCCTCAAGCACTGTCTGCCTTTCTCTTTTGAAACAGGGTCTCTCACTGACCTGGCTAGCCTATCTGTTATTTTTCTAATGCTGGGGTTACTAGCAATCCCCACAGTATTTGACTTTTTTGTTTCTTTGGAGATGGAATTAGGTCCTTGAACTTGGATGGGAAATATTTTGCTAATTAAGTCACTCCCCAACCCCCACCTCATTTTGAACTTTATTCCAAGGGCAGGGTTTTGTTGCTGAAGCATGGTTCACAAGCAGGTTCACATTGTGTTTTCTTGCCACACTCTGGCTCTAGGTGTGGACAATGGATGTCGTTTTGCTTTGCATTTTTTTCCCTCTAGCATCACCCGCTGGAGTACAGCTTCAGCTGGGTAAACAAGGGTAATGTTGTTTGGTACAGGGAAGGGAGATCATTCAATATCCTGCACAGGAATCTGTAAAGGATAGCATGTATAGCCCGACTGCTGTCATAAGTGCAGGTGACATCACACCTATGACTTAAGCAGGAGAGGCCTGGATGGCTAGGTAAGCATGAACAGGAGAGCATGATTTCGTGGCATCTGGCGTCCTCTTTCTATCCCAGCAGACATGAGATTGGAAGCACTAATGAGGGAAGGAAACTGTAAACGATTCTGAGCATCAAGATTCTGTGCTGAGGAAGAGGACAAGGGCAAGATCAGTGCCAGGACAAAGTCCTGTGTGCCCATTAAGCTCTCCGAACTACTGTTCCCTTCCCTGTGAAGGTTGATTGTGATTGTTAACTTGACGTCACTCACAGTTACCATTGGCACAGTCCTATGGGTATATCTGTGGTAAGGAGGAAAGAAACACCCTAATGTTCTTATGCCCAAGTCACAGGGACACCCCACAGACCACCAAGGAGCCAATTCAGATGCAAACACATAAGGATCTTTAGAGTAAGGTCTCTCACCATCCCCATTGCAGCAGGTCAGAGTGAGAGCTCCGAGTCTGGGGGTGTATGCATTTATTGTAGTTACAGCAAGCTTGGGGGATATCTATATGGATCAGCAAGTTAATATTTAAAAACTGCATTTCTGGCATAATCTGCAGGAACTGAACACAGGGGCGAAACCACCTGACAAACAGGATGCCTATGTTAGCTATTCTCTGCAGGATGTCTTCACTTATCTAGATGTCTACCCGTGACCCTGCTATTGTAACCTGTCTATTGCTAGGTAGTTGTGGTAGGATTGTCATGGAATGTTTGTTCAGGTGGACTTTGTGGTTTTCTTGTTGTGATTGGAGTTTAGCCCCTGGTTTCACACAAAATGGAGTTTCTTCAAAAATGGGGTAAATTGGCTTTATAATGTGCGTAGCACCATCCTATAGGCTGGATTTTGGACAGAAAAGAAGAAGAAAGCAAACTGAGTGCTAGCATTCATTACTCTGCTTCTGGACTGTAGATCCAATATGACTGGCTGCCTTGTCTTTCCTGATGTGACATGATGTACTGTATCCCTTGGAACTCTAAGCAGAAGTGAAATAAACCATTCTTCTTGGAGATGCTTTTATTAGATATCCTGGTTGCTTCTGTTTGTTTGTTTGTTTGTTTTTACTTTCAACAAACTAGACTGTCCTGAGAAGAAAGGAACTTAATTGACAGAATGACCCCACCATGTTGACCTATGGATAGTCATTTTCTTAATTGATCATTGAGGTGAGAGGACCAGTCCATTGTGGGTGGTGAGACCCCTGAGTTGTGTAAAAAAGCAGTATGAGCAAGCCATGAGGAGAACCACTTTAGATCCTGTCAGAGGTTCCTGCTCGGACTTCCTTTGCTGAGGAATGTGATGTGGAAGTATAAGACAAAATAAACCTTTTCCTCCACAGGCTGCTTTTGGTCACAGTGTTTTACCAGAGCAACAGAAACCCTAACTAATACTAGAGCTATTTTGTCCCAGAAATGAGAAAAGTAACCCAGTCACTAGATAATTCTATTCCTCATCTTCTTCAGAGTCATCTGCAGACTGTGGCCTTCATCTGCCCTCTCAAGGCCGCTTCCTAGACCGATTGCCCTCATTGACTCTGGCTTTTCCCACTGATATGGTTCAGATGTTTTGTACATCTGAAACCCAGATATTGGTTTGACTTGGTGGCACCTGTAAAGAAAATCTGTAAAAATAACTAATTTATAATATTTGGGTTTGATGGTGGTAGAAAAATAAAGTGCTGAAATTTTTAGGATTACAATATCCCTACCCCCTAAGGAGAATACACACAAGAAAGAACAGCTGCCTGCTGCATGAAATCAGGCTCAAAGAACTACGAGACTCACACCACCCACACCACCGGAGACATCCCAGAATCTCAGGAACTAATGTCAAGGGAATTAAATTCTGGGTAAATCCGTAGTAAGGCTTTTAACAACTCACTGACTCTTCACCTTGGGAGCTATCTCAGTTGGGAAAGCATTTTGCTTTGTATTCCTGTCAAGAAGAAGGTGGGGTGGGAAAGTCAAAGGAAGAACGTGGTAAACAGGAGGAAGGTATGGGGCGGTTGGGGGTGGGGCAATTTGGGTAAGCAGCTGGAGCTGGAGCCTGTGACCTAGTTCTGCAAGCCCCAGCTCTAGGAAACCATGACACTACCTTTAGGGAGATCTCTACCCAAGCCTCAGGAAGGGAGTGATAGCTGTCCTTGCCACTTTCACAAATGTCACCAGCAAGAGAGACAGTTGCACTTTCCCAGAGTATACCTGCTTCACCTGAGGATAAGTGGATGCTCAGTTTTATTTTCAGTTTCCATAAATGGGAGATGGGATCAGAGATAAGGTTTTGTTTTGTTTTGTTTTGTTTCGTTTCGTTTAATATGTTGGTCTCTGTGTGGCAGTGAAATGCCTTTCCTGACATCAGGAGAACCATGCACTCTTTAAAGCTATGATGACAGATATGTAAAACACTGCAACAGGATAGTTTTTTCAGATTCGTTGAGACTCCGCAACTCCTGGGAATACTGGGGAGGGAGAAGAAGGCAGATGCATTTGCTTTATCAGTATTGTGTAAATGCAGGTCTATATGTCGAGGGCAGAGTAAACTTTGTGGAGTCATTTCTCTCCTACCACCATTTTGTGGGTTTTAGGGTTTGAATTCAGATCATAAACTTGGAGGCTACTGCTTTACTCCCTGAGTCATCCTGCTGAACTTGTTTTCTGTTTGTGGCCTCTGTTTGGTACTGGAACTTACTCTTAACTGATTCTGGGGGCCCTCCCTTTCTCTGCAGTGACATCTATGCTCTTGGATGAGAGTAAACATTCACAGCTGAGCACCAAGCATTGGAGGATAGAGGTATGGGGTGTGGGGGTGTGGCCTTGATCCTCACAACAACAGGAGTCCTAGCTGACAGTGAAGTGGGACAGACTGACAATTTCCACTTCATTAAATGCTAGTTGGTTCCTTATACCCACATGTTTGATCTTCTTACTACTCTTGGCCATTTTGCTCCTCCAGAGCTAATGGGCTTTGACACCATTATGAAACTATTGGGGCCTACAAAGACTGCCAGGCTCTTCCAGAGACCCCACTGCTTTCTTTCTTTTGCTTGTGAGAATGGGGTACCTTAGAGGGGCCATCCCCTCTTCTAGAATTATCCAGGGCCACATGTCAGTAGTTTTCTGACCCCTGCCCTAGGTGTGTGTAAGAGCATTTTCCATTTGCAAAGAAGGAAAATGTGATTCAGAGAAGCTGTGCACTTTCCCAGAGCCACGAACAAACTAGCCACTGACTTCAGTCTACTTTTCAACTCATGTAACTTGTTTCCCAGGGTCTGCAACAACCTTTGCAGTGCAGTCCATAGTGTATTCTCTCTCTCCCCCTCCCCTCCCCTCCCCTCCCCTCCCCTCCCCTCCCCTCCCCTCCCCTTCCCTCCCCTCCTCTTCTTCCTCTACTTCTGCTTCTGCTTCTTCTTCTTCTTCTGCTTCTTCCTCTCTCTCTCTCTCTCTCTCTCTCTCTCTCTCTCGGTATGTGAGCATTTATTTGTGGAGCCTCTATTAGACTGAGGTTGAGGTTCTTGGACAGCAGATATCATATATTTTTCTTGGTATCCAGCCTCCTGGCCCCACTATCTGCCTGTGGGATCTTAATCTAGAATTTGTCAGGATACAGAGCAGTGTGCTCAGAAAATTCCTAAATCAATGAGTGCTTATTCTGTGCAACTATCTGCCTCATTCATATGATTGCACTGTAGTTATAACTAGTAAGCTCCCACACAGAGGTTAATTTCCTGTAGGTTAGTGAATCCACATAGAGAATAGACCCTTCTAGACTACTGAACCTTTATAGAGAATGGATCCTTTGGTTACTGAACCCCCACAAAGAATAGACTCCTATAGGCTAGTGAACCCACTGAGTAAAACACTGTAGGCTAGTGAATCCCTACAGAGAGGAAACCCCTGTAGGCCAGTGCACACACACAAAGAATGAACTTCTAGACATTATATAGGAAGTAGAGTTTTGTTATAACTTCAACTATCACCTTGACAAAAATCTAGAGTTGCATGGGAAAAGGGTACCTCAACTGAAGAACTGTCCAGATCAGACTGGGCACACCTTAGAGCACTTTCTTCATTTCTAGTTGATGCAAAAGAGACAATTCCATTGCAGGTTGGTGCCATCTTTAGGCAGATTGACCTAGCAGCAGAAAAAAAAAAAACAGTAAGCATCCTTTCTCTGTACCCCTGACTCCAATTCTATGCCTTGATTTTCTGTTCTGGCTTCCCTCAATAATGGGCTATAACCTATAAGTTAAGCAAATCATTCTTTCTTACACATTGTTCTTGAACATGGTGTTTGTCACAGCAATTGAAAGCAAACTAGAACAACCCTGGAGTTTAGTGACCTCATACAGGAAGTAATGCCCATAGGCTAGCATACACAGGAAGTATTCCTTCGTAGGTTAGTGCATCCACATACAAAGACTCACATACCCATAGACTCACTTTTAGTTCTATCTGTCACCCTCAGTTCACACTGTGATGTGAGAACAAACATCCAACAGTGAAAAGACATTGTCTCAGAAGCCCCTCTTTTTTTGCAGACCTACCAGTAACTACCGACCCTGAGTTTTCTATTTTACAACACTCTGGTGCATATTCAGGATCATAGATATAGGATTCAGCCTAGTTTTGTTAAGTCAAATCATTTGGAACCTGTGATGGTTGGTCCCTATTTCAAGTAAAAAAGATTTAGTATCAACCTATGGGTTAGGGCTCAGTGGGAAGATCTCCTCTAAATGCTGAGCATTATCCCATGGAGTGTGGTACTGGACTGAATAAAAAGGAAATGTGAGCATCAACATTTATCTTTGTGCTTCCTGGTTGTAGATAGACTGTGAACAGCTGCCTTATGCTTGTTTCCATGCTGTTCCCACTATGATGCACATATAGGTTCAAACTGGGACCCGAAGCACACTCTTTCTTCCTTAAGTTGCCTGTGTCAAGGAATTTCATTACAACAGTGAGAAAAGTAAACAAATATAGCCCTTTACTTTTGCTTGCTGACTCCAAGTCATGCAGCAAGATGGAGTCTTGGTTATCTATTTCTTTATTTAGTACCTAAGACTAGCCTGCTATCTGGGAGAATTATTAACTAATCTACAAATTCTGTTTCCTGTCTATAACAACAGAAGGATTAGTATGGTGGTGATACTTACTGTGTTCTCAGGGTACATCTAAAAAAATATAAGCCAGTAATATGTGCCCAGAAATATCTCATTTAAAGTAGAAAAATTAGTTTACATTAAATTCTACTGTGATATGGAAGAAGTGACATGATGAGGACTCAAGGACATTCCAAGACAATGTGAGTGTATTGTTGAGAGTTGGTGGCCATCAGAAAAGCTGGTCATCAGATGGAGGTGGGGCTGGTACTGAAGGCAGGAGCTGTGCCATTGATTAGAAGGTCTTCTGGGAGTTGGTGCCATTGCTGACTTTCCCCTTCTCATCCTAGCTCCTGCCTTGTGCTGCAGACCATTCACAGTCACGGCCCTCACCTCAGAATACTGGACAGCTGCACAGAACTGGGGCAGTTATCTCCCATCACATCTGACGAAACAAATGTTACTTCAGGGACTTCTCCAAAGATATACATTAGCAATGAATAGAATGTAGAGTTCATCTGCAGCCTTGCTTCAAATTTATCTCTTAAAGTAGTATGCATGTAATTTCTTGCAAAAATGGTAAGTCAGTAAGGCAGTTTGAAAAAAATGGCCGTTATAAATCTTGAATACTAGTCCTCAGTTGGCCCGTGGAGGGAAGGGTGGGGAGGGGAATGGGGAGAGAAGGGACAAAGGAGAAGAGGGTTTGAGAACAGAGAGAAGAGCAAAGACAAGAGAGCAAGAGAAGGGTAAGAGGAAGAGGAGGGGGCAAGCAACCCCCTTTATAGTCATACACAGCTGGCTGTTGGGAGGTAACTGTGGGGGTGGAACTTAGACAGTCAAGATGGAATTTCTGATCTCACCAGTAGGCATGTGAAACTTGGTGATATTCATTTCTACATGATACTTATGTGTGTAAATTAAAAAAAAAGAAAAGAAAAAGAAAATAATATTTACAAAGACCAGAAAACAGACTGACTATAAATAATTATAGAGATTTTGAGACTGTCATCTTCCAGAATGTGAATACCCAGACTTTAAAACTTCTCTTAAGATAGTAAGTGCTGGGGTGACTGCAAAGGGGTTAAAGTACTTGCCCTGAAGTATGAAGATTGGAGTTTGGATCTCGAGAACACATATAAATCATGGGTGGGTATGGGAACCTGCCTATTATTCTAGGCTTGGAAGATGTAGATAGATGGAGCTGGCTAGCAAGACCAGTTTTGTAGGAGAGATAAGGGTTTTCCTGAGAGACTTGCCTCAATGAATAAGGTGGGAGTGTTATCAAGGATCATTACGACTCCAAATTCATACACACAAATGTGTGCCTTCCACCCCACATAGGAGCCCACACATACAAAAACATAGACACAGGTACAACATGCACACATGAAAATAGAAAGAAAAAAAGAGATAAATTACTCTTTAGTGATAGTATTTTCCTGAAAAAATAAGCTCACAGTCACACTGACAGTCCCATGGTCTACTTGGGCTCCAAGCTTTCTCACATGTAATGTTATTGTCTATTGGGGATTTAATCATAGATTAACTAAAAGTCTACTTTTTCAGTCTAAGCACACAAAAATCATATAAGCACTAGGATTCAATGACTTCTTTCATTTCAAACAGCTCTTAACATTTTGATAACTAAGGCACAAATGAATCATAAATGCACAAATTAAATTTCCCTTGGAATACAGATGGGCTTCAGTTACAGGAATAAAACGTGGTTGACCAAATTCATCTCTTTTGCTGAGTGATGAACTTTTGAAACCGGTGTCCACAATTTAAACAGACCCCAAATAAAACCAAAAATGTGTCTCTTTCCATTCTCTGGTGTTCTGCTTCTATCTCAGAGTCAAAATGGTTTACCAAGAATGTTTGAAAAGAAATTTTCTCTCTTCCCTAAATTGATGGTTTGGTTTTTCTTTTCAGGCATCTCTTAGCATATTCGTTCAATTTCTTTGCTTCATGTTTTGTAGTTAAATGCAAACATTCACTGACTGTGTGATAAAGACTTTGCTTTCTCATGTGAACACAGGCTTCTCGGTTTGTCAAGTCTATTATACAACAGAGATACTTGTGTCCAGGGTTCTGAAGAAAAACCGTAAGGAAGAATGCTTTTAAATTACAGGAAAAATAAATTAGAGTTTCATCTTTGATGCTGTAGAGACTTGGTTTGCCTTCACCAGGATACATTGAGATGGCAGTTAAGATTTTATATAAAAGTAAAGTAATTCAAATGTAATTACGTCAGGTATTCACCCAAACAAAAGAGCAGCTGTTCAGATATGAAGTCCTGATTCCAGATATGGAAACTGCTGCCTTTATGTCTCTCCTCACAAGAGGAAAGAGAAGACAACATGTTTCTAGACGATGAACTAAGTAAATTTGGCCTGAGTAAAGATGAGTGTTCACAGGGATCCCAAAGTTTGGGCATAAGCCTAGTGAGAGCCAGGGAATTGGATGGACAGAGAATGGAGATGCTTAGTGAACAGACCCATCAGCACAGAATCACATGAAAAGCCAATCTCTTATAGGTCCTCTTTGCCGGTCAGTGGTAGAGCATAATCTGTCTGGATATGGCAAACGTTTCATTTCTGTTGTGAACTCTAAGGTCTGCCTTCATTCCAATCCAGCAGAAAGCTGAAAGAAATGTTGAGAGCAGATACCTGTTTGACAACAGTAACAGCACATGTTCATGTTGAGTGACTTTGAACTATAGTTTGGTGTCAGGAGACTTCCTGGGTCTTTCCAAAAAAAATATTGGACTGGCTCTGCTTTAGCAATGGTGGACACTGAATCTTGTCATCGTAGCAGATGTTTTCTTTCTGCTTGTCTGTCCTTAGAACAAAGAGCTGAGGGGTGTCGAGTCTATATTGATAACATTGAACTGTGTCTTCTAAACATCAGGAGCCATCTTTCTCTTTTGGATTGCTTGAAAGTACTTTTGGCTTTGACTTGTACATCTGATGTGAAGTCCTCCTGATCAGAAATATAAGGTAGACTAAGCACCTATCCTTGGTGGTTTCTTTGTTGTAGCTCAGAAGTTTCAGAAAGAATCCAGACATCATTATTAGATAGCTTTCACAGAAAAAAAGCACTGTTCTGTTATAGGAAAGAAACATAGCACTGCACACTATAACTCCTTACAGTCAGTAACCAGTCAAACAGCATAAAAATACAACCCCATGTTCTTTAAATTTCTGAACAGACTGTGTTGAAAATTCCCCTTAAAAAATGTCTGTCCTGACCACATACCTCAAGAAATGCTTTTCTATTTAGACTTTTAAATATAACTAGAAAGAAAGAATTTAGTATAAATAAAACATTAACCATGTATGGGGACAGATGGACCTGGGTTTAAATCTTATTTTGTTACTCACTCTGCTGGTTAATTTTTATTGTCAACTTGATAAAATCTAGAGTCATCTGAGAAGAAAGAAGCTTAATGAACAAACTGCCCAGATCAGGTTGTCCTGTATCAAGTCTGTTAGAAATTGTCTTAACTATCAAGAATCGACAAATGGGATCTCATAATACTGCAAAGCTTCTGTAAGGCAAAGGACACTGTGGTTAGGACAAAACGGCAACCAACAGATTGGGAAAAGATCTTTACCAATCCTACAACAGATAGAGGCCTTATATCCAAAATATACAAAGAACTCAAGAAGTTAGACCGAAGGGAGACAAATAACCCTATTAAAAAATGGGATTCAGAGCTAAACAAAGAATTCACAGCTGAGGAATGCCGAATGGCTGAGAAACACCTAAAGAAATGTTCAACATCTTTAGTCATAAGGGAAATGCAAATCAAAACAACCCTGAGATTTCACCTCACACCAGTGAGAATGGCTAAGATCAAAAACTCAGGTGACAGCAGATGCTGGCGAGGATGTGGAGAAAGAGGAACACTCCTCCATTGTTGGTGGGATTGCAGACTGGTAAAACCATTCTGGAAATCAGTCTGGAGGTTCCTCAGAAAATTGGACATTGAACTGCCTGAGGATCCAGCTATACCTCTCTTGGGCATATACCCAAAAGATGCCCCAACATATAAAAAAGACACGTGCTCCAATATGTTCATCTCAGCCTTATTTATAATAGCCAGAAAATGGAAAGAACCCAGATGCCCTTCAACAGAGGAATGGATACAGAAAATGTGGTACATCTATACAATGGAATATTACTCAGCTATCAAAAACAATGACTTTATGAAATTCATAGGCAAATGGTTGGAACTGGAAAATATCATCCTAAGTGAGGTAACCCAATCACAGAAAAACACACAGGGTATGCACTCATTGATAAGTGGCTATTAGCCTAAATGCTTGAATTGCCCTAGATGCTTAGAACAAATGAAACTCAAGACGGATGATCAAATTATGAATGCTTCACTCCTTCTTTAAAAGGGGAACAAGAATACCCTTGGCAGGGATTAGAGAGGCAAAGATTAAAACAGACACAGAAGGAACACCCATTCAGAGCCTGCCCCACATGTGGCCCACCCATATACAGCCATCCAATTAGACAAGATGGATGAAGCAAAGAAGTGCAGGCCGACAGGAGTCCGATGTAGATCGCTCCTGAGAGACACAGCCAGAATACAGCAAATACAGAGGTGAATGCCAGCAGCAAACCACTGAACTGAGAATAGGACCCCCGTTGAAGGAATCAGAGAAAGAACTGGAAGAGCTTGAAGGGGCTCGAGACCCCATATGTACAACAATGCCAAGCAACCAGAGCTTCCAGGGACTAAGCCACTACCTAAAGACCATACATGGACTGACCGTGAACTCTGACCTCGTAGGTAGCAATGAATATCCTAGTAAGAGCACCAGTGGAAGGGGAAGCCCTGGGTCCTGCTAAGACTGAACCCCCAGTGAACTAGACTGTTGGGGGGAGGGCGGCAATGGGGGGAGGATGGGGAGGGGAACACCCATAAAGAAGGGGAGGGGGAGGGGTTAGGGGGATGTTTGCCCGGAAACCGGGAAAGGGAATAACACTCGAAATGTATATAAGAAATACTCAAGTTAATAAAAAAAAAAAGTCTGTATCTGAAGCCCGCCACAATTAAATGTTGTCCTTCAAAAACTTGAAAAAAAAAAAAGAAATTGTCTTAACTGATAATTGATCTGGAGGCAACACTCTACCTAGCCTGGTGGGTGGCATACAAAAGGTAGATGAGCATGAGAGAAGGAGCAACAGGAAACTTTGCTTCACTGTCCCTACTTCAGTTCCTAGTCTGATTTCCCTTCATGATAGACTGTGGCCTGCAACAATAAGTTAAATGAACTCTTTCCTCTCTGAGTAGCTTTTTGGTCAGTGTGTTTTATCCCAACAATTCAATGAAACTAGAACATTCAAATGAAGCTAGAATGCTCGGTAACTTTGGTTCATTGGGCTTATCTCTTTGAAGCTATTAGAGACTCAGCTGGTTAATCTGAAAACTGGGCATTAGCTCTCTTGGAACACTAGTATCAAAGGAGATATTATAAGGCACCCGTACCTCTGCAAAGGGTGGATGTCTTTCCTAATTTCTTACTCCATGTTTCCCCAAATGCAAGAAATATTTTTTGGCTAGTGTGTTGGTCAGCCTTCTGTCACTGACAAAACATCTAAGAGAATCAAGGATGAAAGATTTATTGAGGCCTTGGTGCTGCTTTGAGCCTGTGGCTACATAGTGGTTCATGGTAGAAGGGCATGAACAAGGAGGCTTGTTTACCTCATACAGCCTGAGAAGTGAAGAGGAAAAGGGACTGGGATCATAGCATCCCCTTCCATGGAATGCCTCCGTGAACTTCCTTATGGAAGGCCCTATCTCCTAGAGTCTCTACCACTTCTCAAAGATACCACACTCTGGAGATCGAGCATTTAACACCTTGCCAATGGGGGACATTTATGATCCAACCGGAGTGGCCTGTGTTCTTCAATACTCTCAACAGTTCCCTCAAAGTTTGTGATAATAAAAGAAGGACCTCACCGAATGAACCTTTAACAAGCTGCCCCATAAAAGCTTCTAGAGTGGGTTTTGTTTCTTTTAAAGAGCACAGGGATTCCACAAGAGAAAAATTACAACGTGGCATGTTTTCAAGCAATGGCTTTCTTGTGGCTAGGAGGTCAAGTAAAAAATAATCTACAGTCCTTTCCTGCTCTAAAATTCTATGGTTCCTTGAAATTGAGGTGGTAGTGGCCACGCAAGGCAGCCTTCATAACTCAGAAAAGAACACACAGCCTTGGTTGCTCAGCACATTGAGAATTTGATTAAAAACTCAGAGCACTCAAATGTTAGCTTGGGGATTAGCAGAGCAAATAGATGCATGGTTCTGCATTGTTACATTGTTACAAAGTAGAAGTCATTCCAGTCTGCTAGTGTGTTTTAGTGGAGAGACTCCTTAGCATATAAATGCAGTGGCCAACCAAGAACCAAAGGTATGGAGATAATAAGGGATACAGAAGCCTTCCCGGCCCTCTCTCATCACCGTTGGCTGAGGGAATTTGGCTGTATTCAAATTTAGATGTCTCAGCAAAAACCTTAGAAAGCTCTACGGAAAAATCCTGAAAGCAATCACTCAAGAGAAATTCAAATACAGATAGATACTGGGAAATATTTTTTTAGTTTTCTTCTAAAATCATCTTAACTGCCACTTAGGTAAAATTTTAAAAATTGAATTACAGATAATTTGGAGGGGGTAGGTATTTTTTGAAAGAACTTATTTTTCATTAGCATAGTAATGAAATGTAAACACTGTAAGGGGCATTTGTGTGAGAGAGAGTGTGTATGTGAGTGTGAAATGGCTTAGTAAGTAAGGGGCTTGCTAACCTTAAAGACTTGAGTTTGAGTCCTGGGATCCATGAAATGGGAAGAGAGAGAACCAGCTCCCACAACTTGTCCTCTGACCTTGACACATGCACTATGACAACCCCCACCATCCCCAACTCCACAAAGAGCAAAAAAATAACTACAAGTTTTAAATATTCTTTTATTTGGTAAAAATACAGATTCAATAATATTTTCATTTTTACACTCAGATCAATGGAAGCTTCATAATTAAATAACTAAACATAGATGTTTAAAGAAATTTAAACATCCCGATATTCTTGTGTAGGTAACAGTCATACTGATGGCTGCACAGGAATGTGTCCTTCAGGTACCAGTTGAGTGCCAGCTTCTTTCTGGCTTGATACTTATGAAACTTGGCTCTTGAGCTGTGGGCATCTTTTCAGCTGATAGTATAGTTTAAAGAAAAACACAATACCCAATTCAAGATAAAGGGAATATCTTATTTTAATTCTGAAAGTTAGGTCTATATCCAGCTAATAGCAATAGTAATCTAAGTTAGGCAGGAAGGCTTTCAGAATATTCAACATGTATTCAGTAAGCTTTTGAGCAGCAACTGAGTTAAAAGAATAGTGGGGTTTCCCATAGTAGCTGGATCAGTTTACATTCCTGTCAGCACTGTGTGAAACTTTTCTCCTTACCTTCTTACCAGCATTTTTTGTTTTCTTGATAACAACTATTGTGAATAGGATGGGGGTGAAATCTAAATGTAGTTATAATTTGCATCTTCCTGATAGCTAAAAGTTATTGGCCGTTTGTTTGTATTTTACTTTTTTGAGAATGGTCTGTCCAGTTCTTTGGGGTTGTTGCTGGTATTTCTGTTTGCTTTTGAGTTAAGATTTCAAGTAGCACCTAAGGACTATACATGGACTGACCCTGGACTCTGACCTCATAGGTAGCAATGAATATTCTAGTAAGATCACCAGTGGAAGGGGAAGCCCTGGGTCCTGCTAAGACTGAACCCCCAGTGAACTAGATTGTTGGGGGGAGGGCGGCAATGGGGGAGGATGGAGAGGGGAACACCCCTAAAGAAGGGGAGTGGGAGAGATTAGGGGGATGTTTGCCCGGAAACCGGGAAAGGGAATAACACTCGAAATGTATATAAGAAATACTCAAGTTAATAATAATAAAAAAAAGATTTCAAGTAGCCCAAGATAGCTTCACATTTGCTCTGAGGCTGGCTGAATACTCCTGATCCTTCTACCTCCTTCTCTAGTGTTGTCAGTTCATTTTTCATTTTAGTAACTCAGTTGTTGATGGGCTTGCTTGTTTTTCATAATTATTGTAGCACTGTTCATAATAGGCAATGTATGGTGTCAGTCAGTTTAGGTGTCCATCAGTTGATGAGTGGATACAGACACACACACACACACACACACACACACACACACACACAGATAGAGATAGATGAATAGATAGATAGATAGATAGATAGATAGATAGATAGATAGATAGATAGAGGTACACTTACACTAAAGTATTCAAAATTATGTCATTTGCTTGAAAATGCAAGCAATTGGAGATTGATCATCATATTAAGTGAAAGAAGCCACACTTAGAAAGATAAGTATTGTTTTTTTCTTCCATTTGTGAATTCTAGATTGCTATATAGGCAGAAGAGGGACTAAAGAGAACTCAGGAATGGGAAAGAAGATTTGAGAGAAAAAGAAGGCATGGGGGAACGAATATTGTTGAAGCACATAATATTCTTAAAAGAAATTGCTTATGATATGCAGCACTGTATGATATTAATATTCACACACAAATAGGAAGGAATGTTGAGGGCATAAAGTTGGTGAAATGTCTCTGCCTTTCATTGCAGCCCAGAAAAAGAGAGGAGGTCATCTTGTCTTAACTGAATAAATCTTAATTATATAATTTTTGCAACTGAATTTTCTGGAGAAAACTTCTTAATTTTATGTTAAGAAACCATTCATACAAAAATAAATAGAAACACTAGAACTTAAAAATTAGCTACTTAATAAAACGTCAAGCTAGAAAAATAAAACAAAATACGACAGCAGCAACAACAACAAAACCCCAAAAACCCAAATAAGAAGACAGCTACTGGAGAAGAATAAATCCAAATATCTTATTTTTTTTCTCTTTGATGCTGTTTATTTTGTGGAGATAGATGCTTGAATGGTTTGGTATTTTCATTCTTTAAATACTTTTTAGACATGTATCTTTAATATTTATTCAGACAAGAAAATGAAGAAAAAAGGAAGAATGAAGAGAAGAGAAGAAAGCAAGGAAGAGAGAAATGGGAGAAGGGGAGTCAATGGAGGTGGAAACCACACACCTCTCTTGTCTATTGGCATATGCGAACTGTGCGAGTTGAGAATGAGACCTCCTGCAGCTTGGTTTGAATCTACACAGCCAGATTTCTGTGCTGAGAGAATGTACAGATGATGCCTAGCATAAGGCACTCCAGGAAAACGAGCATCGAAGTTCACGGTGGTTTCAAGGAATAAATTAGAAATAAGTTAGAGTCCAAGAAAGAGGGAGGTCAGAGCCAGAAAGGGAAGAATAGCAAGGACAGAGAAAGAGAGTCATGGAGAGAGGCTGGCAGATGCATTGTGGAAGAGAAGGTGCTATGCAGGAGATGGGTAGGAGGCAGAAATAGGGCAGAAGGTGTGTGTGTTGTGTTTTGTATGCGCGCGTGTGTGTGTGTGTGTGTTTGCATGTGATCTTCTAGAAGGACTTCAGTGTTCTTGGGATGTAACTGATGACTTCTTGTCAAAGAATTTTTTAAATGCAGTCTCAAGGGGCATTGACTAGGGTCTTCATCTCTAAGCAGAGTGTGCTTTGGTGGAGTCTCAAGTTTGCCAGTCTGGATTCTGCTTCTGCCAAAAGCACTGGTCCTTCATATTCCTAGGTCTAGGTAATAGTCCTATACCTATGACCACTGTAGGTGCTGCTTCTCATATCTGCCCTCACATTTCCTTTGGGCTAAGAGGCAGTAAGATAGGTCGGGGTGAAAACTGTGGTTGTTAATATTGTCAATTTAATTGGATCTGGAATCAACTAAGAGACATGATTTTGGGTAGATCTGGAATTATAAACTAACAGGGGGAGGCTGTCTCCCATAACAGATGCCACTCTCTATCAGTGGCCCAGAGATAAGGTCCAAAGAAAAAGATGCTGCATTTTTCTGCCAGCCTCTGCTCCTGGATGGTTACTGTGTTTGTTCTGCTGGAGCCTGCCTCCAGTGACGTCACAATTCAGTTTCTTAGGGATCTTCAGATATCTTCTAGACTTTCAGTTCTCTGTTGGGGTTGGTGAGGCTTCCAGCATTGTGGGCTGAGCAGCTCCCAGGTTCTCAGCCTCTTTCTCATGTGCAGGCTACTGTGGGACGGCCTGAATTATATTGTGAATGTAACTCAGATAAATCCCCTTTGTGATGTATATTCTATCTGTTCTGTTCTGTAGAGAACCCTTACCAGTACAGGAGCTATGTCAGTTTCCATTCAGTAGGTGTCCCATGCAATACAGTGTATGAAAATCAGCATAGTTCACAGAAAAACAGTTTTAATTTCCTTGCAAAGTGACAACGGAACAGAGATGAATGACATTGTTCATGAGTTTTGTTCCTTTTGTGTGACTTGAATTGGCAGAGGGGTTGTCATGGTGACTGGCAGGGAAAGTACACTTGAGAAAAGAGTTTTTCTTCTTGTTGCATATAGCTTGTTTGTGTACCTATATTGAGTCAAGAAAACAGTGAGCTAAGCATAGGATACCAGGTTGAGAAAGTCAAAGAACCAGTTCCTGGGACACGGAGTCACAGCTATTGTATCTTCATGCATCTTGTACAGCACAGCAGTGTATTTGCAAATTCTAAGTTGCACTTTGCTTTCTCAGTTCAATATTTCTCAGCAGATCTTCTATGGTGACTATGTCTTACAATCAATGTTGGCCAAGGGTGGTCCTGACCTAGCTGTCTTTGCCTGTGCATGTGTCAGTGTGATTGTTACCTCTGTGATGTGAGTGATGAGTGAAGTCCCTTTGGATTTCAGTCAACAAACCATACAAGGACCTGAGAGGAGGGATTCTGCTTTCCATCTGAGGATCTCCTAGTGACATCATCTTGAATAATCTGAAAGTGCCAACATCAAATTTTGCATAAGTGTCAATCCTTGAAATGATTTCTAAAACCTGGACATGGCAGCACACACTGCAATGTTCAACAATTGGAAG